>NC_136985.1:8853291-8933291 GCF_032717465.1 Coenobita brevimanus | reverse complement strand
GCTTTGTGAATGTGGATGTGACAGGAAGTGTTAGGAGAAATATATTGAGGTGGTTTGGCCATGTGGACAGAATGGAGAGTGAGAGACTGACGAACAGAGTGTATGTGAGTTATGTGGGGGGAGGGAGAGGGAGAGGGCGGCAGAGGATGACCTGGAGGGATGGAGTGAAGTATATGAAGGAGAGGGGTGTGAGCTAGAAGCAGGGCAGCGAAATGGCGGGGGATAGAGCGACCTGTAGGCGATTTGTTTGTGACCACCCTTTACGGGACTGAGGCGTCTGGCAATAGATAGATAGATATAGATAGATTGATATGTACTTTCTTTATGAGCGTTGAGACGTCAGTGTGATTTGTTTATTAAGTCCTCTTTGAACCAATGTGTGTGTGTGTGTGTGTGTGTGTGTGTGTGTGTGTGTGTGTGTGTGTGTGTGTGTGTGTGTGTGCTCATTCCCAACATTTATTATTAATATATATAATTAATATGTTTCCTGAAAAAATTGTGTGTGTGTGTGTGTGTGTGTGTGTGTGTGTGTGTGTGTGTGTGTGTGTGTGTGTGAAAGTTTTTTTTTTTTCATTTTGTTGTAGTGGCCGCTGATATTGGGTAAAATATGGGCATGTATTTGACTTGTCTCTAAACTGTTTTAGAGCAAAGGTCGACCCTGCGTGTCAGTCTGTCCTTGTGTTAGTCTGTATTACAATGTAATTTTTCTGTATGTGAGTATGTGAGTATACATTGTGTGTGTTGTGTTTGTCAGTATGGCATTTGATTGAGTGTTGCGTGCAAAGTATGCTCTGCCAACGTTCATGTATGTTCATGTACTCTCTATGTTTGTGTATGTGCATTTTTTTGTGTGTATGTGTTGTGCGATGTGTTTTATTTAATTACCATGTCCTTTTCTGTGTTTCTTCTGCTCTCGTTTCGTTTGAGTTTGAAAAAATATGTGTTTGTGTGTTTGGTGTATGATAGCTTTTTCTTTGCGGTTATGCTTATGTCTAAGGGTATGTTACATAGGATACAGTGCGTATGTGGTGTATTGCATGTGTTTATGTATACATGCGTGTGTTGTAATACTGTTTGTGTATACCTGGTTGCATATGTGTGTACGTCTGTAATATGTAAAGTTGGGCGACTCGGTAGTTGTGTAATTAATTTCTGCTTCTTTGTCTTCGTGATATATCAAATTCAGATGTGGCATTATTTGGGAGTGTGCTGTTTATATAAGTGTTGGTATATTTGTTCGTGTGCGCATGAGAGAGAGAGAGAGAGAGAGAGAGAGAGAGAGAGAGAGAGAGAGAGAGAGAGAGAGAGAGAGAGAGAGAGAAGGTATTATAAAGGGAAAGAACGATATATAAGAGAGTGACAGAGGGGGAAGGAAGAGGAGAGGGAGAAAGAAAGGGACAGAGGGGAGAGATATAGAGGGATAGAAAGAGGGTAGGTGAGAGAGAAACAGAGAGTAAGAGAGGGAGAATTAGAGGGAGAGGAATGTGAGAAGAGGGAGTTGATTAGGAGAGAAGCAAAGATGGAGACGGAGAAATAGAAAGGCAGGAGAGAGAGAGAGAGAGAGAGAGAGAGAGAGAGAGAGAGAGACAGACAGACAGACAGAGACAGAGACAGTCAGAGAGAGAGAGAGAGAGAGAGAGAGAGAGAGAGAGAGAGAGACAGAGACAGAGAGACAGAGAGTGTATGTATGTGTGTGTGTGTGTGTGTGTGTGTGTGTGTGTGTGTGTGTGTGTGTGTGTGTGTGCGTGTTTGAGTGGGAGTCAGTGTCTGCTTGAGTCAGTGTCAATGTATTTGTCAGAGAGAGAGAGAGAGAGAGAGAGAGAATTGTGTTGCTTCATGGACTGGTAATGTGGTGCTCATGTATACACTCGTGTGTAAATATGTACCTTGTCCTGCCCTGTTCCCCCCTCAGCACCCTGCCTCTGCCCTGTTCCCGCACCCAGCACCCTGCCTCTGCCCTGTTCCCCCACCCAGCACCCTGCCTCTGCCCTGTTCCCCCACCCAGCACCCTGCCTCTGTCCTGTTCCCCCACCCAGCACCCTGCCTCTGCCCTGTTCCTCCACCCAGCACCCTGCCTCTGCCCTGTTCCCCCACCCAGCACCCTGCCTCTGCCCTGTTCCCCCACCCAGCACCCTGCCTCTGCCCTGTTCCCTCACCCAGCACCCTGCCTCTGCCCTGTTCCCCCACCCAGCACCCTGCCTCTGCCCTGTTCCCCCACCCAGCACCCTGCCTCTGCCCTATTCCCCCACCCAGCACCCTACCTCCACCCTGTTCCCTCACCCAGCACTCTGCCTCTGCCCTGTTCCCTCACCCAGTCCTCTGCCTCTGCCCTGTTCCCCAACCAGCTCTGTGCACTGATTCCCACAGAGCTCCCTGCCTCCAGTCCTTACCTCTTTCCTGTGGGCAAGGGCAGGGAACATTTTATTTATTTATCTATCTATTGCCAGACGCCTTTATCTTGTAAGCGATGGCCACAAACAAATCGCCTCCTGTAGCCCTGTCCACCACCATTTTACTGCCTCCCCCACCCCCCCGTCCACACACCCTCTCTCATATTCTTCTCCATTCCATCCCTCCATCTCATCCTGAGCCTCCCCCTCCCTCTTCCCCCTCCACCTCACACACATACACTCTTCTCGCTAATCTCTCGCTCTCCATCCTTTCCACATGGCGAAACCACCTCAATGTATTTCTCCTAACTCTTTGTATCACATCCGTATCCACGCCACAACGCTCCTTCACTTCCTCATTAGTCAATCTGTCTCTCCTTACAACTCCACATGCTCCACTCAAATAACTCTTTTCCACTGCTGTCATTCTTGACTTGCGTCCCTCTAATAATGTCCAAGCTTCACTTCCATACATTTGAATTGCTATCACAATTCTATTATGTAACGACCTTTTTACTTCCATGATCACTTCCCTATTTCTTATCACTGCTTTCAAAGACCCAGAAACCTTTCTTCCTTGTTGCACCTTTTTAAACACTTCATCCTCCAAACTTCCGTCCTTACTCTTCGCACTGTACAAGTACTTAATGTACTCACATCTTCCATTTCCTCTTCACCCAACCTCACTGTACATTCACTGACTTTATTTCTCTCTAAGACCATAAATTTACTCCTCCCTACATTCAACTATGGATTGCGTTTCTTAGACTCTCTCCCCAACTTATTCACCAAACCTTGCGGTTCCCCTTCGTCGTCGCATAACAGTATAGTATTATCTGCAAACAATAATACAGGAAGTTTTCCAACTCTGCCGTCTCTCATTAGGGCCACTCCAATATCCAATGCCCTAACTTGTACCTCTTTTATAACGCCATTCATATACAGATTAAACAACCATGAAGACAGGACACATCCTTGTTTCAATCAAACGTTCAGATAAAAAAATTCACCCAGCTCACTATCCACATGCATTGCGGGCTTAGCACAATCGTACGTAGTCTTTACGGCATTTAGCAATTTCCCAGTTACTCCATATATTCTTAATATTTTCCACTTTCCCCACTCTCTCACATGTTTTCTCCAAATCCATGAAGGTTGCATAAATTTTCTTTCCCTTCTCAAGAAACTATTCCACTAAAGACCAAAGAATGAATATCCGATCTACACAACCTCTTCCCTTCCTAAAACCTCCAATTTCTTCTCCAATTAATTCCTCTGTTATTTCCCCAACTCTGTCAGTAAGTATCCTACCATATACTTTTCCTATTACACTAAGAAGACAAATGCCCTTATGATTAACACACACTTCTTTTTCCCCTTTTCCTTTGTACAAGGGGCATAATTATACCTGACTTCCAATATTTCGGGATCTTCCTCCCTCCCAAGCCAATATTTCGGGACTCTACCTTCCTTCCAGGCCAATCTCCTCGTCGTCCATATCCATTCTACTACACTCTCTCCCCCATGCTTTAGCAATTCACCACACACTTCATCGGTTTCTGGGGCTTTCCAAATTTTGTCAGTCTTCATTGTTTCCACCGCTTCCATCCTACTGATTTCTTCCTCTCCTATCACCTCCCTCCTTCTTCCAGCCATTCTCCAGCCACTTATACTCCCATTACTTTCGTTAAACTCTTGCACACACCTTCTACCTCGCCCTTTAGCTCCCAATCATATATGCCCAGTCTCTCCTCCACTGCTCTCTTATATTCTGCTTTAATTCCATCCTCTTTTAACCTTTCTACCCTCTTTGCCTGGACTACTTCCTCCTTTCCTTCTCTCCTTCTATTCCTCCGTTGCATTTGAACCTTGACTTTCACCACCACCGTGCTAGTGACAGTCTACTCCCTTATCCTCTGTATGCTCTTGCATCCATTACACACCTCTTTCTGTCATCCACACACACATAATCAGTCGTTGCCTCCTGTTCATTCGATTCACTACCCACCCTTCTCATCACTCGCCATGTATACCTGTGGATTATTTTGTGCCTAATGAGGGTACTGACTGTCACCAACCTCCTCTCCATACAAATGTCCACTACAGCACTGCCATTCTCATCCACCTCTGTAGGCACTCCCCACTCACCAACTACTCCATCCACCTTCACATTCCCTACTTTTCCTTCATATCTCCAATCAAAAACACCCTCTCATTCCACTCAAAGTTTTCTATGCACGCTTCCACATTCGTCCAGAACTTTTCTTTCTCTCTGGAGGCACCATCTTGAGTTTGCACACACACACACACACACACACACACACACACACACACACACACACACACACACACAATCGCTCACGTTTCTATCCCCTTTTAATGTTACCCACACAATCCTCTAACCAAGTGAACCATATTCACTTATATTCTCCTGCCATCTCTTGCACACAACAATACATACACTTTCTTTGGCCCTCTCATTCTCACCTACTGCTGCGCATAGACCCCATCCATACTCCCATTCTCTCACACTCTCCCTTCACCATTTAGTCTGTTGATCCACATATGTCCTGTTTTGCACCATCAAGCACCTGGATAACCTTTCTCTTTCATCTCGTCATTCGCACCCTTTACATTCCATGTTGTAATCCATACCATGGCCCTTGTTCTGTCCTTGGTTGTCACCGAGGCTTATGGTTTGCATGTGTAGTTAGTTGATTTCAAGGGACGGGCATTATCTCTCAGCCAACCCACTTGGTCGCACGTAGGGAACACGTGTTGGTTGATTATAAGGTTACCACCCAACGTATTAAATGATTTCTTGATTAGCAGGAAGTCATTAGGCTTGCCACTCAGTGTAGAATTACCCAAAATAGAGTGCCACTACACTAAGAGACTGGATGATTAGCGCCCCCATCACCAGGCCTCTGCCCTGCTCCTTCACACAGCACCCTGCCTCTGCCCTGTTCCCCCACCCAGCACCCTGCCCCTTCCCTGTTCCCCCACCCAGCACCCTGCCTCTGCCATGTTCCCCCACCCAGCACCCTGCCTCTGCCCTGTTTCTCCACCCAGCACCCTGCCTCTGCCCTGTTCCTCCAACCTGCACTCTGCCTCTGCCCTGTTCCTCCACCCAGTACCCTGCCTCTGCACTGCTCCCTCACTCAGCACCCTGCCTCTGCACTGCTCCACACAGAGCTCCCTGCGTCCAGCCCTTCCCTCTTTCCTGTGGGCAAGGGCAGAGAATATTTTATTTATACTCTTGGATAATATTACTTAGGAAAGCTCTTTTTTTCATTCTTAATAAAAGGGTTACTTGGACCTCCCCAAAGGACAGAGTGTCTGATAACATGAATATCATCATGTGTATATAAAAATAAAGTTTATAATAAGTCATTGAGCTGAAAAGGTTAAGCTGTATTGCTACTGGTCCATTAGATTCATGTGTTACTACCGCAACATCATTCAAGGATTACACACACACACACACACACACACACACACACACACACACACACACACACACACACACACACACACACACACACACACACACACACACACACCAGGAGTGTCCAGCAACTCTTACACGCCAGTAACTGTCACTAACACCTAACATTCCTGGTTATGTCAGTGTTGTCAATGATAATCACAAACTAACTTTGAAGGCTATGTTGATACTGTAGTTATAAATGGTAATAGTAATGTAAAATGTGAGGATCATGAAATAGGATGTAAGAGGAATTGGGGAAAGAATAAGGAAATCTTAGGAGCTGGGGATGGGAAACATGTAAAACAAAAGTGAAATCAGTAACGAAAAAGAGAATATAAGAAAGGAAAGGAAAAACTAAAGTGGTGAGGGAAGGAATGAAAGGTAACACAATGAGAGAATAGGAAGACGGATAAACAGAAACTGTTTTGCTGAAGTGAATACACTGGAATCAAAATCAACTTTTCAATCTCTTGAATAATACAGCCAGGATTTGAAACTGCCTCCTTATGAAATACTGTCCAGATATATTACCACTTTCTTCATTACCCCCACCAACCACTTCCTCCACTGCTTCCCTCTCTCCAGCTACTGCCTTCCTCCTACCCTTCCTACACTGGTTTCCTCTTTCCTTCCACTCTGTCCCTTCTTATTCGTCTTCCCTCCCTCCATCGACTGTCTCTTCCTTCCCTTCCTGCAGCGGTTCCCTACCTCCCTCCACATTCCTTTTTCTTCCCTTCCAACACTTCTTCCCTCCCTCTCTTAATGTCTTCTTCCTTCCCTTCCTTCATTGCTTTTCTCTTCACTTCCACTTTCACTTTCCCCTTCCTACACTGCTTTTCCCAACCTTCCTTATTCTCTTTCCTTCCCTTCTTCTATTTTTTCCTCCCTCCTTTAACTTTTTACCTCTTTCCTCCGGTACACTGTTTTCCTCTTTCCTACCCTTTCCTCGCATCCTTCAACGTTTCTACTCGTTCTCTCTCTCTCTCTGTACTGCCTCGCTCCTTCTCGCGCTGTATTGCCTAGCTCCTTCTCTTCCTGTTCTGCCTACCTCTTTCTCTCCTTGTATTGTCTGCTTCTTTTTCTCATTGTACTGCTTACCTTCCTCACTTCATGTAATGCCTGCATCTTTTTCTCTATGCGGAAGAGGTGTGTGGTGTGAGACGTGTGGGTGGTGGTGTAAGAAAAGGAAGTGAATGGTGGTGCGAGGAAGTAAGTATGGCTGTGGCTGAGAAGAGGCGTGCATATGAAGTGTGGCTGCAGAGGAAGGATGAGATGTCATTTGAGAGGCATAAGGAAAAGAGGAATAGGGCG
This sequence comes from Coenobita brevimanus, assembly GCF_032717465.1. NCBI lineage: Eukaryota > Metazoa > Arthropoda > Malacostraca > Decapoda > Coenobitidae > Coenobita > Coenobita brevimanus. Next base: position 8,926,100 of record NC_136985.1, on the reverse strand, counting down.
AGAAGGGCTGTGCGTGATGCTAAAGTGGCAGCAGATGAGAGGTGGGGTAGGCGGTTGACTGAGAATTTTCAACAGAATAAGAAAATGTTTTGGAAGGAGGTGAAAATGGTTCGAAAGGGAGAGTCTGGGAAGGAAGAGAGAGTAAAAGCAGAGGATGGAAGGATGTTAACTGAGATGGATGCAGGAAGGAAGAGATGGGCAGAGTATTTTGAAAGATTGTTAAATGTAGAGGAGGAAAGGGTGGCTGAGATTGTGGCGGATGGAAGGGTGCAAGGAATAAATGTGTTGGGAGAGTTGAATGATTCTTTGATCACGAAGGAGGAAGTGGAGAAGGCAGTAAAGGGAAAGCTGCAGGTATGGATGGGTGTGCTGTGGAATGCCTGAAGGGTGGTGGAGCGACTATTGTTGACTGGTTACTAAGATTGTTGAATGTGTGCTTTGTGAAAGGTATGGTGCCAATTAACTGGGCAAGTGCTTGTGTGGTCCCGTTGTATAAAGGCAAGGGTGATAAAAGTGACTGTACTAGCTTTAGGGGTATAAGTCTGTTGAGTGTTGTAGGTAAGGTGTATGGTACAGCATTAAGAGAGATACAGAGGGTACAGAGTGAGTGATTGGTGATGAGCAGTGTGTCTTTAGGAGAGGGATGGGATGCGTGGATCAGGTGTTTGCGGTGAGACAAGTGTGTGAAAAGTATTTAGCGAAAGGCAAGGATGTGTTTTGGGCATTCATGGATTTAGAGAATGCGTGTGACAGAATTCCTAGGGAGACTTTGTAGACTGTTTTAAGATTGTATGGACTTGATGGTAGGTTACTAAAAGGGGTGAAAAGTTTAATGTAAATAGTACAGCATGTGTAAGAGTAGGAAATACTGTGAGTGATTGGTTTCCCGTGAGAGTGGGGCTGCGGCAGGGATGTGTGATGTAGCCTTGGTTGTTTAATAATTATATGGATGGTGTTGTAAGGGAGGTGAATGCAAGAGTTTTAGGTGGAAGTCTGAGTCTGATGAATGCTGATGGTAAAGAGTGGAATCTGAAGCAGCTGCTGTTTGCAGATGATACTACTGTGGTAGGACTACATATTATAATTGCAAATCATAATAAATAGATAGATAAATAGATAGACAAAGAGACAGATAGAAGCAGGGAGTCAGATGATGAGAAGGTATTGTGTCTGCAAGAATCGAGCAATGCTAAACATGCTTACACTGAGGAAAGCTGACGACAGCGGCCAGTAAGGAGATGATGCAGTTAGCTGTCAGCAGTCCTCTCGTGAACAAAGACCTAGTCCATCCACGAGGAACACACGTGACACACCCCTGCTACACCAGAATTTAGGAAAGAGAGCTCAGACGGAGATTAGCCACAGAAGAGGCAACAGAGAAGGAGACAAGCGACCCTAGAGACAGGTCACGGAAGAAGGGCTTAGAGATTTGAGAGAGAGAGAGACAGATAGCGAGACAGGGAGGTAGCTACCCGGGACTTATATTCGTTCCGTGTGAAAGACTTGTTAATATTTCCAAGACAAATAAAAATAGTCCCATACTATTCTTTACCTCTCCTGTCACTACATGACATTTGGTGGGGAAGCTACTACAAGATATAAAAGCCGCTCGACCACAAGTCTAAAATATACTTCTCTACAAGTAACTACAAAGTCTTTTATGACACTACATTGGTGACTGGTTCAAAGGAGAGATTGAGACGTTGGTAGAGGAGTTTGGAAGGGTGTGTGAAAGGAGGAAATTGAAAGTGAATGAGAATAAGAGTAAAATGATGAAGTGTGCGAGGTCGGTAGATGGTAGTCTGGGGGAAATAGCAGTCAGATAGATTATTTTCTGGTTAGGAAGGTTGATAGGAGGTTATTGAGGGATATTAAAGTTATAGGAAGTGAGAAGTGTGTGCAGCAGCACAAACTATTGATTTGTGATCTGGTGCTTAAAGAACGAGTGATGACAAAGAGGACTTATGTACCTAGGAGGAAAATATGGAAGCTGAAAAACCAAGTAGTAAGGGATGCCTTCTATAGCGAGATGAGGAGAGTGATGGCTGAACAGGGAGCTGTAGACAGAGGCGTTAATGAACAGTACAGAGCCCTCAAGAACAATCTCTTGAGAGTTACTGATGTAACATGCGGTTGGACAAGAGGACCACCAAGACATAAAGTAACTTGGTTGTGGGATGAGGGTGTAGAAGCTGCAGTTAAGGAGAAAAGAAGGCTCTTCCGGGAATGGAAGAAGGGTGGTAGCAAAGAGGAATATTTGGCTGCCAAGTGTAGGGCTAGAAGAGAGGTACACAGGGCAAAGTCTGAGTCACAGAGACAATTACTTGATAACCTAAATCATGGGGAAAGGAAAAATATGATATTTAGGGGGCAGGTCAAGTGAAGAAGGATAATCGGGATATTATAGGTGAGCAGTGTGTGAAGAATGATGAAGGAAGGGTAGTGGTGAACAGTGAGGATATTAAAGATGCGTGGAGAGAGCATTATAACCGGTTGTTGAATGAGGAGTCTGACTGGGACAGGGAAGGTTTGGAGCCAGCAGATCCAGTGTTTGGCCCTTGGCCTTTGATTGATGCTGCTACTGTGAGTGAGGCAATAGGCAGGATGAAGGTGGGGAAGGCAGCAGGTGTGTCTGGGTTGACTGCCGAAATGTTGAAGGCCTCAGGAGATGTAGGGGTGAGGTTAGTCACTGACCTGATGAATAGGATTATTTATGAGTGTGTTGTCCCAGATGATTGGCTGAAGAGTGTAATTGTAAATGTGTATAAAGGGAAGGGTGATGCCCTGGAAAGAGGAAATTATAGAGGTATAAAGCTTTTAGATCAGATAATGAAGGTAATGGAGAGAGTTTTAGAAGGTATGATTAGAGGAAGAGTGAATACTGATGAGATGCAGTTTGGGTTTATGCCAAGTAGGGGGACCACTGATGCCATATTCATTGTTCGACAGCTGCAGGAAAAATATATTGGTAGGAGAAGCGATCTGTATTTTGTTTTTGTTGATTTGGAAAAGGCCTTTGACAAAGTCCCTAGAGAGGTGGTGATGGGCAATGAGAAAGCTTGGCTTGGAGGAGTGGCTGGTTAGGGTGGTTATGGCTATGTATGTGGGTGCTCGCACCCAGGTAAGAGTGAATGGAGATTTGAGTGATGAGTTTTCCGTGAATGTTGGTGTGCATCAGGGGTCAGTCTTAAGTCCCATGTTGTTTATCATGGTACTTGAAACCCTCTCACGTGAGTTTAGAAATATACTCCTGTGGGAGAAGTTGTATGCTGATGATTTGGTGTTGACTGCAGAGAATGAAAGGGAAGCGGAGGAAAGGTTTAGGAAGTGGAGAGATGGCAAGGGCTTAAGGGTAAATGCAGACAAAACAAAATTGATATCTAGAGTTGGTGGCGGTACTGTCAAGGACGATGGAGAGTGGCCATGTACAGTTTGCCACAAGGGCGTGGGAAGTAATTCTATCTTGTGCGGTGTTTGTGGTAAATGGGTGCACAAGGGATGTAGTGGTATCAGTAGACTGCGAGATAATGCTGATATTATGTGTACGGTGTGTCGGGGAGAGCAGGTGGAGATTGTCAGGTGTGAAAGGATTGAACTTGCTGGTGAATCTCTTGAGTGTGTGGAAGAGTTTTGTTATTTGGGAGACATGTGTGCTGGAGGTGGGGCTGGAGCTAGCTCTGTGGCTAGGGTGAGAAGTGGTTGGAAGAAGTTCAGGGAGCTCTTGCCTCTTCTGACATTGGGAGGGCTCTTCCTACGTGCTAAGGGGTCTTTGTATGCAGCATGTGTAAGGAGTGTAATGCTGTATGGTAATGAGACCTGGGCAGTAAAGAAGGAGGATATTCGTCGGCTCAGACGTACATAAATGACAATGATTAGATGGATGTGTAGTGCGTCTCTGCGTGCAAGGTCCGGGGGGGCTGGGTTTACAACGGAAGAGTTGAGAGGTAGGATGGGATAGGAGTGTATTGGTGTTGCGATGAGGAGAAGTAGATTGAGATGGTTTAGACATGTGGAGAGGATGGGAGATGATAATTGGGTGAGGAAGGTGAGATGTGTTTATATTGGGAGTGGGGTTATGAGGGGTAGACCGAGAAAGACATGGGACGAGGTCATTAAGTGTGACCTCAGGGTTAAGGGACTGAACAGAGAGGTTGCAATGGATCGTGCAGTGTGGAAAGCCGCCATTAGGTGACCAAGGCCAACGCATACAAGCATGTTGGAGCCTTTAAAAACGAAACGGTGAGTTGCTTGAGGAGGTAGGGTGTTTTAAGTATTTAGGGTCACATGTTGCTGTGAATGGAAGAAAAGATGCAGAAGTGAAGTTTAGAATGAATTAAGTAGGAAAGGTGCTGGGAGGAATGAAAAAAGTGTTTAGATGTCGTTTACTTAGAATGGATGTAAAGAGAAGGCTGTATGAGGGTGTTGTGGTACCGACTGCATTATATGGGGCTGAAACATGGAATAAGGGTGTAGCAGAGAGGAAAAGTTTGAATGTAATAGAGATAAGGTGTCTGAGGAGTATGTGTGGAGTGACGCATATGGATTGAGTGAGAAATGATGAAGTGCGAGGGAGAACTGGAGTTGTTCGGGAGATAGTTGGTGGAGTTGAGCAGAGGGTGTTGTGATGGTTTGGGCATATGGAGAGAATGGATAATAAGCGATTGGTGAAAAAGATAACAAGATCTGATGTGAGAGGTGTAAAGCTGAAAGGGTGACCATGAATAGGATGGATGGACATTGTGAAGAGAGCGTTCGATGCGAGAGGGATGTCTGTTGAGCAAGGAAGAGTGGCTGTGCATGACAGAAACAAATGGAGAGAAATTGTGAATGAATAAATGGTGACGCAGCTCTGAGGGGATATTCTCCCACATTTGGTCTGATCAGGTAATCAGGTCAGGTGCGGGTAAGAGGATGTGTCTATTATGATGTGGCAGGGGTAAACCAGCTCTGCTGTCGGGCCCTGCCGCGGATGTCACTGATTGCACTGCGCAGTTGACCCTGGTGCGGTGTGGTGCGGTGAGGATCTGTCCCTTCTCCCCTTTGGGGCTAAGACGCGAATGAATGTGTTTGAATGGATGAGTAAATGGGGAATGTGTTGTCCTGTCTTGGCTACCTCACTTTCCTTGGGGGAAGCAGCCTAGGTATATAGATAGATAGATAGACTCCCTCCCTCCTTCTCTCACTGAATTGTCACCCTCCTTCTCTTCCTGTGCTGTCTCATTGCTTCTCTCCATGTACTGCCTGCCTCCTTTTCTCCCTGTACTGCCCCCCTCTTCACTCTTTGTCATGCCTCCTCTCTTCCATCTCTGTGCTTTCGTCTTCCTCTTTTCCCTCTTTTGCCTCCTTCCTTCCTTCCTTATGCTGCCTAATTCCCTTCACCTCGTACCTCCTTGTTTTCCTCCCTCTATTATCTCCCTCTTTCCTTCCCTGTGCTGCCTCCTTCCCTTCCTATCCGTCTGTACGGCTTTCATTCCTGACTGCCTCAGTGTATTTCCTCTGTCCTTCCCGCGACTACATCATGACTTCTCTCATTCCCTGACTCTGCTATTTGCCTCCCTTCCAGTATAACCTCCATCCTTTTAGATCATTTCGTTTTTGTCTTCCCCCCCACCCATTCCTTTTCTGTGAGCATTTCCCTTCACTACTTCTGATAACCCGGTGAGAAGTCCCTGGCAGCCAGTCACCATTATGGGTAAGCCATAATGGTAGTTAAAGGTTTATTGGTTTTGTTGATACCCTTGCAATGTTTGTTGTGGGGAGAGGAAAAGTTTGAGCGACTCCCCTCCTCTCTTGTCAACCAGGATATAGCCACACCAGTGATACTCACAGTATCAATGGAAAAATGGCAGCAGGCAGAAAGATTACATATGTGTCAGCTTGGCTCTCTCACTACAGTTGAATGTTTGGATTATTACAGGTGTTACGAGCACTAGGTGATAGATTCGTAAATTATAACTTTTGGTCGTGGCTGTAGCAGGATATGACAGGTTCTTGTAATTTGCATTACAAAAGTATACAGTGTATCAAGGGACTCTGTTCTGTGACATCAGAAAAAGGACGGAAGATTTATATATATATATATATATATATATATATATATATATATATATATATATATATATATATATATATATATATATCCTAAACCTTCATTCTTCTTTATACTACCACAGAAGCAGAGAGAATCTGTTGATATATTGATTACTTTTGTAATGCAAATCGCAAGAACCTGTCATTTCCTGGTGCCAACACTGCCAACAGTTATTATTTATAAATGTATCGCCTACAGCTCCTGACACCACTATAACAGTCGTAAACATATAACTGTAGTGAGAGAGCCCAACGAACACATATGTAATCTTTTTGACTGCTATCATTTTCCTGTTGATACTGTGAGTATCTCTGGTGAGGCCACATCCTGGTTGACAAGAAGAGGAGGGGAGCTGCTCACATCCTCTCTCTCCACAACGAACATTGCAAGCATATTTACATAATAAATAAATATCATAATACTGTTATGTCTATCTATCTATTGCCAGACGCCATAATCCCGTACGGGGTGGCCACTTGACTCTGAGTTATGTGTTTTACAGGGAGGGGCACTAACCCTCCACCAACTCACTTGACACGTAGGGAGCACGTTTGGTTTGGTTATATGGTTACCACCCAGCGTTGCAAATGGTTTCTTGGCTTACAGGAAACCATTTGGCTTGTCACTCAATGTAAAACCACCTGTAACAGAAAGAAAAGCAATAAGTAGTGACAGGAAAGATGGGAGAAATAGGAAGATAGGAGGGCAGGCACAGAAAAAAAATGATAAAGGCTAAGGAAGAAGTAGGCAGCACTACATCAAGTGAGTGGATGATGGTCGCCACCACCTACCACTAAAGACTTACCCATAAACATGGGTCATGCTGCTTGCCTGTCAGGCATCTTTTTCGTGGTCGAATATTTTAGTAAGTTTTTCAAGACATTGACGGGTGAAAGTGGAGTTGTGGCTAGCTCTTTAGTGAGATTTTATTGAGCCATGGTCAATAACTGGACCTTTTTATAGACTTTGACGGCTGAAGAAGAAGTTTTGACTAGTTCTGTTGTGAAATTTTATCGAACCGTTCTGTTGGTGACATGTGAGACGCCTTGAGGGTTTAGTCCTCGTCATTCCTACCTATTGTAGGTATGAGGCCCACAGTGCTCACTTGTGCAAGTATGTCGGTAGATGACGTGGTCTCTTGTATAGACGAACTTTTCACGGCAGGACGGTTGTTGAGTAGTAGCTGGCAGGTTTTGCAGGTCGTGTAGTGTGTGATCAGCGTGATGCTTTTGTTAGTCTGTGCATTTAACCTTTTTATGAATATTTTTCATTATTCTCTCGTCAGTTTTATACTCTGTAGACATATTATTTCGGCAGTACAAAGTGAATTCTTTGCTACTGAGAGAAGGGGCAAGACGACCCCGTCATCTACCGACGTTCTTACACAAGTGAGGACTGTGTGCCTCATACCTACTTACGGATGACCAGGACTACACTGACAAGGCGTCTCACATGTCACCTACAGAGCGTTTGTGTGTGTGTGTGTGTGTGTGTGTGTGTGTGTGTGTGTGTGTGTGTGTGTGTGTGGGTGTGGGTGTGGGTGTGTGGGTGTGGGTGCGCGCGCGCACGTATGTGCCCTGGCATGTGTTTATGCCTCAGTGCGAAATATGTGTTGTGATAATTCAATGAAATTTTGTTTGTATGAGAGAGAGAGAGAGAGAGAGAGAGAGAGAGAGAGAGAGAGAGAGAGAGAGAGAGAGGAGTGGTCAAGTAGTTTCATGTCTTTGTGTTTGTTTGTGTATATGGTTGTTTGTGCTAGAGTTGTATGTCTGTTTATGGGTGCACTCTCCTCTAAAGTGTGTGTGTGTGTGTGTGTGTGTGTGTGTGTGTGTGTGTGTGTGTGTGTGTGTGTGTGTGTGTAAACAAGAATCAACACTTACTCCACTGCAGCTCTCGGTGGACCTGTGGAGGTAGAAGCATTGTAGTTATTAATTTATATTATACATATAAATAGCAGTAAAATGACTCAGGTTAAAAAAAAAAAAAAATAGGTAAGCTTTCAGAATTAGGATTTTCTCATAAATGTCCTGTTTTGCATCAGGATTGGATAGTGATGCTATAATGAAACTCTTCCTTCAGAAAATATTTTCATTAAACTGTTAAATGCAGTAATATATTTCACCTGCCTGCATTTAACAGTTAGTTTGAGCCAAGAATAAATATGTAGGTAGATAAAGAAGTAAACAACACATGCCAGCTGGAGACGGTGGCAAATTTGTAATATATTAGAAGAAGTTAGTGAAGCACTTTAACTTTCAGTTCTCTAATAATGGATCGTCACAACTTTTGACCTAAGTGGAAATACGTTCTAACCATTTTTGTTTTTTTTTACGTGTCCAACTCTGGACAAAGGCTTCAGGGCCTATTTCTCGGGGGCAGTGGCTTATCCCAAGGCCCAGTAGTCCTCCTACACCTCCACATGTCACCACTTCGGCGCTAACACCCACCGTCCATATTGAATACATGCTAGGGTTGTCTCATACAGGACTGATATATTGGGATTAGCGATTTTTTTTTTTTTTTTTTTTTACAACATGTCGGCGGGTCATCTGGTAGATCAGGAAAGTCTGCTTTTTTTTTTTTTTTTTTTTTAAATAGGAAATTCAGATCCTTAAACTGTTCCCTGCCCCATCCGGGATTCGCTCCTGGGTCCATTAGGACTGCAGGCCGCCTCTCTACTGATTCAGCCACCGCCTATGTATTTAACAGACAGATAAATTTTCTGGTTTTCCACACTTTGTCACAGTGACTTCATTCATTAGCACGTGTGTGTGTGTGTGTGTGTGTGTGTGTGTGTGTGTGGTCTACAAAAAGGTGGTAGAGTAGTTCACTGTCAACTGAACGGAAACGACTTTGTTGTAGTGCTTGGACAGGAACGTTTGGGGAATCCATTGTCATCAAAAGTTATTTATTATTTTTCACAAGACCCTTGGATATGTAATGCAACCAGCAGTCCTAAATGAGACAGCCCTCGTACCATGTATTGCCTATGTAGGGTAACTGTCGGTGATATGTCACTGACAGTTACCCACATTAGACTCCTGGCCCTCAAAAGCTGATTGCTTATGCTCTGTACACAGTCGAGCACGAAAAAGCTGACCCGGAGCCACTGATACGATTTGTATAAAGCATTATCAGCCTCCTGCTGGTGCAACGGACTTAGTGGAAAACTATCTATTAAAAAATATGGTAAATCAGATAAAACAGGAAATTACACACGCACACACTGACACACGTCAGCACCATCATGCACAACGCCTACTTACACAAACACACCACCTTCACCATTATCACCTTCATCACAACACACATACAAACACACACACACATTACACATAAATTCAAACATCCACACACATACAAACACATACAAGAGCCACAGTAATAACACACACCACTCCCAATTTTCCACCACTGTCACAGACACACACAACACCATTACAACCACCACACACACACCAACGCCACCACTAGAATCACCACACTCACCATCGCTATAATCACCATACACACCAGCACACAAACCGGCACCACATCACATGCCACCACCATCATAGAAACCGTCACCACCGCACATATCACCATCTCTCTCTCTCTTTTTTTTTTTCTCTCTCTCTCTCTCTCTCACACACACACACACACACACACACACACACACACACACACACACACACACACACACACACACACACACCACCTTCACCTACCATCACCACCACTTCACGACACCCGCACAAATAACACTACCATCACCACACATACTGCAACCACACACACGATTATTACCCACACCCACCCACCATCATCACTAATATAACACACACACACACACACACACACACACACACACACACACACACACACACACACACTCAACCACCATCATACTTACCATTACCACACACCACCATAACCAACACCAGTACCACACACACCACCACCACTATCATAGCCACCACCTCTACCAACACTGCCATCACCACACACACAACTAGTACCGCTGCCACCACCAACTACCCCCACCAACACTGAAATCACCATACACACAATTATTACCACAGTCACGGCCACCACCACCACTATCATACACACACCGCAAACAACAACACTACCGACACTGCTCACACCGCTACCACTACCACCAGTAGCAACCAGTCTGTCGGCGAGGTACGAGAGAGGCCATTTAAATCCGAAAGCATTGAAATGTGGCTTTACATCCCGAGGATGCCTAGAAAATATTGATTGCTATCTTCCTACCAAGTTTCATGCCTTTACAACAAACTGTCTGGCCTGTGGCCCTCTTTGGAAGATTTTCGACATGCTGCACTTGGCGAGTGTCACGTGCACCGCCGAGGTGTGATGAAACCTGTCAAAAATAAATATTAAAGAATTGGGCTATTATATGGTGCAAACCACGCAGTGATCCACCCTATGGTAGCTGGATACAAGCTTCTCAAAAGCGTTACAGTCGGGACGGGCCAGGTTGGGCCACTACATAACAAAACTCGCCAGGTCTTCGTCCTCGCTCGTGAATACAGTACCACTACCACCATCAGCAATATCGCACACACCACCACCGAAAGTATGATACGCAGCACCACTACCATTACCGCACACACACACACACACACACACACACACACACACACACACACACACACACACACACACAGCACCGCCATTACTACCACACACCACCACAACCAGTACCATTACCACAAATACCACTACTGCACACCACCTTCACTACCACCACTATTACACACACACACACACACACACACACACACACACACACACACACACACACACACACACACACACACAAAACCATGACCTCACATCAACATCACCACTACCATCACACACACACACACACACACACACACACACACACACACACACACACACAGCACCACCATTACTACCACACACCACAACAACCACTACCATTACCACAAATACCACTACTGCACACCGCCATCACTACCACCACTATTACACACACACACACACACACACACACACACACACACACACACAACCATAACCTCACATCAACATCACCACTACCATCACACACACACACACACACACACACACACACACGCAGCACCACCAATACTACCACACCCACCCACCACTACCTCTATGATATAATGAGACTAAGTTTACTGTATGTTAATAAATAATATAATATTGTTGTGAAGGCTATATAATATTTAATAATGAGCAGGCTAGAGTTGCCAACAGTTGTGTATTTGGTGTATTCAGCTTACCCGATGAAGAGTTAGTTTGTCTCTCGGACTCTAGTAGTTTAATTTTCTGTAATGGAAGAGATTTTTGCAGACTTTAATCCTTTGATGGATTCTTAAATTTTATTAATCTAGTGATTACAATGACACATTTTCTTTCTTCTTTATACTACTACACTCTTTTGTCTTTAACTTGGCCCATAAACTTACATTTTCCATCTGGAATTCTGAGCTGTGACTAGAAATTAATGATAGAGTATGGGGTTAGTCCTGAAGTTCTGTGAGAAGGATGCAGAGTCGTAGTATTGTTTTCTACCACTGACCTAAAGGGAAATAAGCTGCAAAGGGACGAAAACACCAACTTAAGTAGAATGAGATATAGATTATTTCATCCAAGTCTGGGAGCTTTATATTAATGCTATTGTTAATGAAGGCCATGTCTAACCCATTCACTTAAGAAATTTGTCTTTCAGTTAATTAGACTGTTAGCGTAGGAAGCATATAATATGAAATTCGTCACCGTATTGAAGTGCTTAATGGCCATGGTAAGTTGCTCAATAGGACAAATAAAATGTTGGTTTATCCCTTCACTACGAGGCCTTCTTTATATTTTGGTCTTGCTACAGCCAGACTTTTTTGTTTGGCTTAGAAACGACTTGTTGAACTGAAGAAGCTAAATGTAATCTTCAGTAACCCGATCACTGCACGAGGTGTAAATGTAATCTTCAGTAACCCGATCGCTGCACGAGGTGTAAATATAATCTTCAGTAACCACATCGCTGCACGAGGTGTAAATGTAATCTTCAGTAACCACATCGCTGCACGAGGTGTAAATATAATCTTCAGTAACCACATCGCTGCACGAGGTGTAAATATAATCTTCAGTAACCACATCGCTGCACGAGGTGTAAATATAATCTTCAGTAACCACATCGCTGCACGAGGTGTAAATATAATCTTCAGTAACCACATCGCTGCACGAGGTGTAAATATAATCTTCAGTAACCCCATCGCTGCACGAGGTGTAAATATAATCTTCAGTAACCACATCGCTGCACGAGGTGTAAATATAATCTTCAGTAACCACATCGCTGCACGAGGTGTAAATATAATCTTCAGTAACCACATCGCTGCACGAGGAGTAAAGTCTTCCGTAACCCGATCGGTACAAGAAGTGTTATTGTAATCTTCAGTAATCCTATCGCTGCTAGAGATCTTCCCAAAGATGAGGATAATATTTTGAATGCCGCAAGAAGCAGGGGTAGAACGACGGCACCGTACTGAAGAGGCTTGTTAGAGCAACATAAACCCAGCCTGTAAACTAAACACTTCAGTCCCACCAAGTACTTATACAGTCATGCTGAATCGAGGAAACTTTACTTCATCTTAATGCAGAATTTTGTAAAACGGATGGTGAAACTTAATCCTCAGTAATTTCGTTTGTACTAGAGGCTCTGTCAACTTGAATAAAAAATGTACAAACAGACATGAGAGCATTAAGGAGTCAACTCCGCTACGATGACATCTTGCTGTCACCACACTATTGTATTCAGGTAAGGAGTACGTCCAACACCGAAAGGCTGGGCTGGATGAAAGTGGAATTAAACTTATTCAGTAAAAAAAAAAAAAAAAAAAAAATCCTTTAAGCTGAATACGTTTTTTGCAGGTTCCAAATATGAAGTAGATAACAACGTGGCCATACATATGGATTAATCATAGTGTTACCAAGTAATATCACGGAATTTCATAAAGATCAGAGCAAGTTACGGGAGTATGAGTGTTAATAGTATCACCATCAACATGTTTATTGCCAGAAACAAGTTAGTAATATACTCTAACTAGCGCCAGACCAATTTTATTAGGTGATAGTGAGCCAGACAGACAAGAAAATGTAAACATACCTCTGCACTGGAAGGAAGGAAGGGAGTGTTGATTATGTTGGAAGAGTATTATACAAAAATACTTCTTGCCCCAAATACTGTAGGGCAAAATGAAACTCCTATGGTCCAAACAATAGCTTACTATTGTCACCAGAATTCACCACGATTCACTGCCATTATCAAAACACAGAGTACTATGTTGTTATGTAGCAGTAACAACAGATCACAGGCCTCGGGTACTACAACTTACACCACACTGCAGTAACAACAGATCACAGGCCTCGGGTACTACAACTTACACCACACTGCGGTAACAACAGATCACAGGCCTCGGGTACTACAGCTTACACCACACTGCAGTAACAACAGATCACAGGCCTCAGATCCTACAAGTCACACCACACTGCAGTAACCACAGATCACAGGCCTCGGGTACTACAAGTCACACCACACTGCAGTAACTACAAATCATAGGCCTCAGATCCTACAAGTCACACCACACTGCAGTAACCACAGATCACAGGCCTCGGGTACTACAAGTCACACCACACTGCAGTAACTACAAATCATAGGCCTCAGATCCTACAAGTCACACCACACTGCAGTAACAACAGATCACAGGCCTCGGGTACTACAGCTTACGCCACACTGAATCCACCATTCACTTCCTGCTTGCCTTACCCACCCACCCACTCCTCTCCATTCCTCACTCTCCATGCAATTTATCTTTCTCACTAACTCCATCATTCTGTATCCTCTCACTTTCACTCCTCTCCATCATGCTCTCTCTCTCTCTCTCTGTCTCTGCCTATCCTCACTTGCTTCTGTCTCCCACTACCCTTTCCTTACCTTTGATCCTCTGGTTCCCCCCCCCTTTTGTCAATATGTACAGTATAGTTCCAACATATGTGGGGAGTAATGGTATGATTGGCTGTGTGGCATATTATGTATCATCATATATCATCCAAGTACTATGATATGGAATGCATTCATTATATATTATCATGTGTTTGTTACAGGTCAACACAAGAGTGCAATATCGTAGTGAATTCGAGATTAACAACGAATTAATTCTGTAAAAATAGCCAGTTATAGGAAACCTAACATTGTGAGAGTCCAGAATATAATTACGTTTGCTGACGGTATTTACGATGACAGTTTTATCACTTACACTCTCAAAACTATCAGACGATTTTTTTTTTTTAGCAGCCTACCGAGTTATGTACAGTGTAAGTAGGTTAGAGACAAGGGTAATAGAATACCTCCACTACTGTTATATCTGTTACTTTTTGAATACCAAATGACTATTTCATTTAGATAAGTTGAGTTCAGGATTGGTTTGGTGACATCCAAACTAAATTCACGACATTCTTCTCCTCTGTCATTTTGCCACCCTGGTATGATTTTTAGCTCTTTCTGTTTCTTTCTGTTTATGGTGCTACCTTGTGTTGATCAGTCGGTATCCCAGATTAACGTTGCAGCCTGGCCATTAACCATGGAAACTTCACATGTGGTTCGTGAAGCTATTACCGACCCTTACCGTAAAGGCTACATCATCTGAATATCCACATAATAGCAGTCCCACATAAACTGCTCCTAGCAAGTGTTGTACGGCATGTATGGGCCTTGGTGAAGAATAAATATCGGACACACTGAAGTGTTCATTGCCTGTGGTGTCACACTGTTTTCTATCCAGTGTGTACACATGATTTTTTGGACCGATTTCATGATGACTGACAAACCTGTCGTGGTTTTGTATGATGACATAATGCATATTAACTTCTTCCCAAACTCAGGTACTATGCATGTGTCATTCACTCATATCCATCCCTAAATCATCGCCATCCTCAGTCAGCCAGTTACCTCCCTTCTGCCTTCACTCACGAACTCTCCACACTCACTAACCTCTCTTTCATTCATTCACCTCTCACCATCACGATAACCCACCTCCCTTCCTAGTTCATTGTCGTAACTCCTTCATTTTGGGAACTCAGTCACCCTCTTCCTCACCCTGCCACCATTCTACCATACTTTCTCAAATTCGTGTATTGACCACAGTTATTTACTGATATTAATTCATTTCACACTCCCATTCCCCTCATGACCTTACACCCCAAAATAACTTACCTCACTCAGTACACTTCTCTCACTGAACTGTGCTCACTCAGCTCACTCATTTACCATAGATTAAGGTAATGTTTTAAACAGTGTTTCATTCGCACTTACCCACGAAACTCAGTGTCAATTACACTATGCTGCATGGAGGTCTCTCTCTCTCTCTCTCTCTCTCCTGGCTTTGACTGAAGGAAATGGTGGCATACTGAGGAACCTCCTTAATTTATTATCTGCAGGGGGTAGACTGTAGCACCAGTTGAACAAGGCAATATTCCCTCTCTCCCTCCCTCAAGGAGAGCTGGAGCTCCCGTTTCATCAGCCCTCGGGACTATCTTCTGACCACTCCCCTCGGCTGAACTTCTTCAGTGTTTCAGTAACACAGAGAGTTGGCCAGCACGCTACTCAGTACAAATTCCTCCAACTGTTAACACCAAACTACATGCACATCACACACTACTCTTCCTATTGTAAGTTTAAGAAAAGTGGCATCTCAGCACAATGCCCCGGACTCCCTGGGGGGGAGGGGGAGCATAAAAGTCCCGACCATCCGCCCCCCCTCCCTGTGATGACCAAGCGAGATGCCTGGAACCACCGTCTGACTCACTGCATATTCAGTTCTGCAACATTCGTGGCAGCCCCTGTAACTTTCTCATTGTTGAACAAAAATCTCTCCTCTTATAAACCTCAACTTCATTTCCTCACAGAGGCCCAGTTGTCTGAGGTGACTAACAGCAAACCCTCTGCTGTATCCTTATACTTTTTCTATACTCACTTCTAAGCCAAAAGTGGCTGTTGTGTATTTGTACATAACGATATATCTTGCTCTCATGTTCCTGAACTGGAATCTTCTGAATTCTCTACTCTTTGGCTTCTACTATCTTGTCATTCTCTGGCTAAATATATCTGTGTTTTTATTTATGTACCAAGTCTACTGACTATGAAAAATTCTTCGACCATCCTACTTCTAAGATGGAACACATCCTGTCAATTTCTCCTTTCTCTGAGATCTCCATTCTTGGGGAATTCAATGTTCACTGCCACCTGTAGTTCTGCTCTCCTTTCACTGATGCACCTGGTGAACAAGAATACATCTTTTATACCTGTAATGACCTAAAACAGCTTGTACATCACCATACCCATATCAGTGGTTGCCTTGGAGTGAGTTCCAACATATCCGACCTCTTCCTTACAGCTCATGCTTCTGCTTACACTGTTAATTTTTTCTCTCTGTTGGGCTTCTTTCATCACAACATTATCACCTTAACCTGTCCTATCACTCTGGTACGGCCTGTGGACCTCCAGGGAAACGTCGTTTGTGGCATTTTGGAGCCGCAAATTGGGAGGCCCTCAGGCAGTACTTCTTTGATTTTCCCTGGAATGATTATTGCTTCCATGGCTGGGAACCATCTGAGTGTGCCTTGCTCATTATGGAGGTTATTCTCTCGGGCATGGAAGCATACATTCCTTTCCCATATCCTTTGACTAACGCAAGAAAGCCTTGGTTTAATCACGCTTGTTCTAATGCTGTCCGCAACAAGGAGAGGGCCTTCAAAAGGTACCGGAGCCAACCCACTCCTGAATCACATCATCTTTACGTTTCTGCCCGGAATCGTGCTGAGTCTGTTCTTCGCTCTGCTAAAAATAATTTCATCCGTACTAAATGCTCTCAACTCTCCAACTCAAATTCTTTCCGCTCCTTCTGGCACCTTGCCAAAAACCTTTCTAACAACTTTACCTCATCATCCTTCCCTCCTCTTTTCTACTCTGATGGTTCAGTAGTTATTTCTACTACTGATAAAGCAGATCTCTTTGCTCAGACTTTCTCCTTCAGTTCCACCTTAGATGATTCCCGTGCTATTCCTCCATCACTTCCCGTCTCTGACTTCCTCATGGCTAACATTAAAATTTCTTCAGCTGATGTATTTTCTGTCATCATTGGCCTCAATACTAACAAGGCATATGGGCCTGATGGAGTCCCTCCTGTTGTCCTCAAGAACTGTGCTTCTGTGCTTACACCCTGCCTAGGTAAACTCTTTCGCCTTTGTCTGTCACCTTGTACCTTTCCTTCTTGCTGGAAGTTTGCTCTCATTCAGCCTATCCCAAAGAAGGGTGATCACTCCCAACCCTCCAACTATCGTCCAATTGCTTTAACGTCCTGTATTTCAAAAGTTTTCGAGTCAATTCTCAATAGAAAAATTTTAAGGCATCTTTCCTATCAAAACCTTCTTTCTGATCATCAGTACGGATTCCATCAGGGACGCTCCACTGGCGATCTTCTCACCTACCTTTCAGACTCCTGGTCATCCTCCTTTCGGGACTTTGGCGAAAGCTTTGCCATTGCACTTGACATCTCAAAGGCTTTCGATCGAGTCTGGGATAAATCTTTAATTTCCAAACTGCCCTCTAACTGTTTCTATCCTTCTATCTGTGCCTTCATCGCTAGCTTCCTTTCTGGTCGTTCTATAGCCGCTGTTGTAGACGGCCATCGTTCTTCTCCTAGATCTATCAACAGTGGTTTTCCTCAGGGCTCTGTCCTATCACCAACTCTCTTCCTTTTGTTCATCAATGACCTTCTCAGCTGTACATCTAACCCCATCTACCCATACGCCGATGACTCCACCCTTCACCTTTCCATTCGGTTCCCGCAACGTCCATCTCAGCAGTTGCTTCAACAAACAAGGGATGAGGCTATGGCACGCCTAATGTCTGACTTGGCTCGTATCTCTGACTGAGGTAAAAATAATTTTGTTGTTTTTAATGCATCTAAGACTCAGTTCTTACACCTATCAACTCGTCAAAATCTTCCACAGGTATGCCCACTAATGTTTAATAATATTCAGCTTAATCCTGCATCATCCTTGAACGTGCTTGAGGTTTCATTTACTCGGGACTTATCTTGGAAAGATCATTATTACATCTCTTGTAAAATCTGCTTCCAAGCGATTGGGTGTGCTAAGCCGACTCTGTTCTTTCTTTACCCCAGCACAATTGTTGACTCTATACAGGGGTTTTATCTGCCCCTGTGTGGAGTACAACTCTCATGTGTGGGGAGGCTCCCCACATACAGCTCTTCTTAATAGGGTGGAGTCAAAGGCTTTTCGTCTCATTAACTCTCCTTTTCTTACTGACTCCCTTCAACCTCTCTCTTCACAGCACTGTTGCATCTTTATCTCTTTTCTATGGCTACTTTAATGGTCACTGCTCCTCTGAACTGCCTGCATGCATTCCTCCACCTCTACGACGGGTGCGTAGCACCCGTCTAGCAGCAAACTCTCATCCCTTTTCTGTCCAACTCTCTAATGCAAGAGTTAACCATTACTCCCAGTCCTTCATTGATGCAACAGGTCAACTCTGGAACTGTCTCCCTCTGTCTGTATTTCCTGCTGCCTATGATCTCCAGTCTTTCAAACGCAGTGAGTGCAGGCATCTCGAAATGAATGGAACTTGAATTTGGCTCTCTCTTGTATTTTGTTTTTCTCTTGGAGGGAACTGTTATTGCGGGCTCATGGCCTTGGTTCCTTCTTCCTCAAAAAAAAAAAAAAAAAAATTCACCTTTGAATTTCTTAACCTTTTCCGACCTCAGGCACCCCCTTGTAATAAGGTGTCAGTCCAGCAGCCCTCTACATCTGGTTACTGGGACTGCAGTTGCTATACTACTGCAGGGTTAAAGTAAAGTGAAGTACTGCCTGACGGTTTATTTTATACCGTCTCAAAAAATAAAAAAATCAAGGATGCCAATACTAAGCAAATCCAGCAAGAAAAATATAATGCAGCATTTTCCAGCACCCCCTAAAATTGATTTCAGCACCCCCTGGGGGAGCTAGCACCCCAGGTTAAGAAATGCATTAGACGATTTCAGTGTTGTTCCTCCAATCCTTCATCCCTCTGACTTCCTCATGCTGACATTAAAATTTCTTCAATTTATGTATTTTCTGACATGACTGACCTCAGTTCTAACAAGGCCCAAGGGCTGATGGGGTCCCTCCTGTTGTCCTCAAGAAGTGTGCGTCTGTGCTTCCACTCTGCCTCAATAACTTCTTTTGTCTTGGTCAAACTGTACCTTTCCTTCTTGCTGGAAGTTTGCTCTCATTCAGCCTGTCCCAAAGAAGGGTGAGCATTCCCAGCCCTCTCACTATCACCCTATTGCCTAAATATCCTGTATTTCTAATGTTTTTAAAGCCATTCTTAACAAACAAATTAAAGCACCTTTCCTTTCACAACCTTCTTTCCTATCGTGTTTAAGGGTTCCGTCAGTGACGTTCCACTGCCAATCTTGTCATCTCCTTTCAGACTCCTGGTCATCCTCTTTTCGTGACTTTGGCAAAAGCTATGTCATTGCACTTGATTTTTCAAAGGCTTTCGATCGAGTCTGGCATAAACCTTTAATTTCAAAACTTTCCTCTTACGTTTTCCATCCCTCTATCTGTGCCTTCACCTCTAGCTTCTTTTCTGGTTGTTCCATAGCTGCTGGTTTAGACGGCCACCGTTCTTCTCCTAGAACTCTCCATAGTAGTGTTCGTTAGGGCTCCCCTATCACCAACTCTCTTCTTTATATTCATCTTTCACGTTCTAACCTGTACATCTTACCCAATCCTCTCATACTCTGATGACTCCAACTTTCACTTTTCCATTCACCTATGGAGCGTCCATCTCAGCAGTTTCCTCAGTAAACAAGAGGCTACGGCACACCTAATGTCTGACTTGGCTTGTATCTCTGCTTGAGGTAAAAGTTATCTTGTTTTTAACCCCTTAACCGCGGGGCGTCACTTTCGTGACGCTCGGCCACAATGGATCATACCGCGGGGCGTCACTTTTGTGATTCTGTGTTATTTTGAATTATCCCGGGCTCTCAAGTGGTGGCTTGTATCATCTATCAGTACTGCCAATGTCTAACACTAGTCAGCACTCCAAATCTCATCTGTACTCCCATCCATTGTTGACAATTTAGCGATTTTACCCCCTTCGTGACTCCCCTCCCTACCTGCCCTCCATTACCCTGTCCTCTCACCTCCCACGCCTACTACACAAATTTCCCCCGGATTTTTCCACAGATTTCATCCATTGAAATAAGCCCTATGCCCTATACTTATACAAAATAATATATACCAAAAAAAAAAAAAACAGGCAAGTGATAGTGTTATACACCAGGAATTGGCTAATTATCACCTGACAACACCTCACGTGCATTCATTCGCTACATTACCTAATTTCCCCTTTGAATTATTCCTTGTAATCGATGTCTGTAATAAAAATATATATCAGAAAGGAAGGGAGAAGCCTAAGTGACATTTACATTCACCTGGAACTACCTATTTCTTTCTATATTGCCGAGATTTTCTACCTATAAAAAATTAGCATGTAAGTTAGCAGCAGTTAGCCTAAGTCAACCCTTCCCTTCTCAGATAAGCCGCGGCATTTAGTTCCTTGTCCTCCGCTGTAGTGAAACAATGTCGCACTCGCGCCCCGCCATTCCTGCCGCTTCTGCGCCCATTGCAAAGGGCCCCGTGACCTCTACCCCTAAGAAAAGTAGTGAGGGAAGCAGGAAAGGCCTTAGTGACTCTGCAGTGGCACGTGAACTGGCAGAATTGTCCATGGTGATGATGGACAGTGATTTTGACGATTCGGGTGAATCGTGTGATGAGCCGGGTGAGGTTATCGTGCCAGAAACTGCTACAACGAGTGCTTCGGTGTCGGAAGTAGTGCCTAGCTCCAAGGAAAAGGAGCCTTTAGTGCAGCAAGGACAGGAATTTGGGAAGGGAGTGAAAAGGCGGTGTGTTAGCCCCAGAACAATGCCCCCATGTGACCCAGCCCGCCATGAGTCACGAGTGCATTCACCTCCCCGTTCCCCAAGCCCTACTTCTTCATCATCGTTGGCTGAGTTATCTCCGGAGTCTTCGTCGTCGGAGTCACCATCAGCATCAACAGTGAAGGCAGGCCGTAGAGGTAGAGGTAAATCAAGGAGAGTGAAAAGTAGTGTAGCTAGTAGGGTAAGGGCTGCTAGTGCTGTACGGCAACCTAGGGTCAGTGCGAGTGACCTTGACCGAGATAAATCTGCCTCACAGCCAACCTCCACCACCACCACCACCACCACCCGCCCTACACCGCCACGACAGGGAAACCTGGACGCCTTCGTGTGGACGGAAGGGTCAGATTTTGTGCCTGAAAATTTATTATTTGATGAGAGCTCCTCAGGAGTTCAGCCTGCCTTCACTATTTACGAAAATGCTGAGTGTGTGGACTACCTTTTGGCCTTCCTAGATGACGAAGTCATGCAGCACATATGTGATGAGACCAACAGGTATGAATCACAACGTGCTGCAAGTGATACAGGTGCAGCCAAGATGCAACAGCGGTCCATGCTGGGAGTGCAGGAGCTGTATGTGTTCTTTGCCCTCATGCCTCTCATGCCACACTCCAAGAAGCATGAGTTGGAAGAATACTGGTCCATGGACCCTCACCCACCTTCAATAAGTACATGGCCAGAGATCGCTTCCGGAACATCATGGGAAACCTGCACTTTGCCGACAACGATGTACCTTCCCAAACCGACCCACTCTGAAAGATCCGGGAGATTCTGAGCAGAATGAAGGATAAGTTTATGTCATTCTTCCACCCCTTTCAGAAGGTTGTCATTGACGAATCCTTGGTTTTGTTCAGAGGACGTTTTCGGTTTGTTCAGTACATTCCAAGCAAACGCCATCGCTTTGGTTTTAAGTTCTTTGTGCTGTGCGACTGTAAGACAGGGTACATCCTTGACTTCGTCATATATTCAGCCAGCACTGTCGATCTGGATAAAACACACCCCCTTGGCTTCTCAAGCTGTGTAGTGAAAGTGCTCCTAGAAAAGTATTTTGGTGGGAATCATGTGCTGTATACAGACAACTACTATACAGCACCGAAACTTGCCAAATACATTTCTGAGCACGGCATTGGCTCCTGCGGCACTGTGAAAAGTAATCGTGCCCACTTCCCCAAATTCCCAGAGGTAGGAACCTCGCAGCGAGGAGACGTGCACCTATGCAAGTCTGAGAAGATGCTGGCAATACGGTGGCATGACAAGAGGGTCGTGCACATGCTCACCACCGTACATAAGGGGGAGATGAGAGACAGTGGGAAGGTCGACCGTAGGACAGGCGAACCTGTGATGAAACCTGATGCTGTGTTGGACTATAATATCAACATGCGGCTGGTGGACAAGTCCGACATGATGATTGGTGAGATCGACTGCCTCAGGAAGAATACTAGGTGGTACAGGAAAGTTTTTCTGCATCTCATAGATATGACGATGCTGAACGCCTTCATCCTGTACAAGATGAAGGTCGAGCCACCCAAGTCCTTCTCCCTGAGGTTGTTCGCCAGGACTTGTGTCCAGCAGCTGCTGGAAAGATATGGTAGGGTGACATCAGCAACTCCAAGGCGCCATCCAGTAACACTTCCCGACCGACTTGAGCAGAGGGCGTATATGGATCGGCACAGACTTGAGCTTATGCCTGCCACAGGGAAAAGGAAGGCTGCGATTCGCAGGTGTCAGGTATGTGCACATACCACCCGCCGCACACCTGAGCACAAATGCACCTCTTGGCAGTGCGCTGAGTGCCAGGTTCCCCTCTGTGTTACCTGCTTCTTCGATTACCACAGCCAGAAGCAATTCTAACAGTGCAAGTGTGAAAGCAGAATAATTTGGAAATAATGTGTAAATAATGTGTAAATGTGTAAATAGCAGGTGAAAGCAATGGATGTTCAGGACATATGATTGAACAGTGTATTATAGTTTTATCTTACTGAAAGTGACAGTGAATAACATAGTGTAAGTAAAATAGAAATGTAAATATTGAAAATAGAATAGAAAATGTAAATAGTAATGTAAGTAATTAGTAATATAAGAATATGAGTACAAATAATTTATGTTATAACAGTGAAAGTGAATCCGTGGCTCTCTACGTATTTTACTGAATGAAAAATTGAATGACTTCAGTGACAATAAACTAATACGACCGAAGGAAACTTATGGAGAAAGACTCCAGATATATATAAGTGTGATATAGTAATAGAAATATAAAGTGTGAGGGGTTTTATGAATAATAAATGACAGAGTACCAAGAGAGAACTAGCGCAAGTGCGACGATCAGACGTGCTCGTAATTTCCATTGCTTTTACAGTGTTTTTTTTTTTGGACTATGGATCCCAAACTACTTGGAAATCATAGAGTAGTGTTTATAGTGTCTATATCTGGCTGTGGTAATCATATTACTGGTTGTTGGGAAGTGTAAAGTGGAGACTTCGTTACCCAACTTCAGAGGTCTCCACAAGTCCTACGGTAATGGGCGAAGGCTCAACAAACATTCCAGGAGAAAGCTGAAGGTATGTGCCATAAGCATATGTAATTTTGATATTCTAGGACTAATAACTGATTTTTGGCAAATATTTTTTGAGAGTCTGTCGGAGCCCAAATAACCCCGCGGGACACGCAAAACATTGGTAAACATGCCCGCGGTGTAGGGGTTAATGCATCAAAAGCTTAGTTCTTGCATCACTGAACAAGTCAAAATCATCTGCAGGTGTATCTTGTAATTTTTTACAATATCCAACTCAACCCTTCATCTTTGAACACACTATGGGTTTCATTCTCTCAGATTTATCATGTAAAGATCATATTACCTATTTTGTAAAATCAGCTTCCAAGAGATTAGGCGTGCTAAGCCGACTCCATGACCTGCTTACCCCTGCACAATCGTTGACCTTATACACGGGTTTTGTACGCCCCTGTGTAGAGTACAACTCTCATCTATCAGGAGGCTAACCATATACAGCTCATCTGAATAAGGTGGAGGCAAGGCTTTTCGTCTCACTGAGTATCCTTCTCCTACTGGCTTCCTTCAACCTCTTTTACGTCTTCACCTCTTTTCTGTTGGTACTTTAATGGTCACTGCTTCCCTGAACTGTCTACCTCCATCCCTCCACCACTACAATAGGCGTGTGGCACCCGTCTAGCAACAAACTCTTGTTCCTTTTCTATTCAACCCTCTAACGCAAGAATTATCCGTTACTCCCACTCGTTCATGTATGCAACAGGTCAGCTCTGGAACTATTTACCTTTGTCTGTATTGGCTACTGCCTATGACCTCCAGTTTTTCAAACAGTGTGTCCAGACATCTCGAAATGAACGGACCTTGAATTTGGTCCTGTATTTTTTTTTTCCTTGGAGGGAACAACCTTGCAGACCACTGGCCTTTGGTTCTTTCTTCTTTGCATTTAGGAAAGAAAATCTTCGACCTACAGTATTAGGCACTGCAGAGTATTCGTTTTAATAAACAGCCTTTCAAAGGACCATTAGGTTTGATACTTTTTGCTCTGCTTTTTACTTTTGAATCTTCTTCCACATATTTTTTTGCCTCCTTGCATTCACCTCCCTATCCATATTCCCCCACCTCCCTCCATCCTCCACTTTTTCACCTCCCAGTCAATCAGACAAACACTCACCTTACCTGTCGTTTCATCTACTCACCTTCACTCCTCCGCTCACGATCTCTTCCCTCACCTGACTTACCAGCCTCACAGATTAAAACAATTCTTTAATGTTCCTGCTCCTACTCATCTCCTTTTCTCAGTTCCTCTCCTGCATATCTCACTAGCGCATGTTTTTTCCCTCGTTATCTCCATTCACTTAATGAACTCATCACCATTAATTACAAACGCTGCATCCTTTCTCACTCGCCCAAGACAGTCACTCAACGCCCTCCCTTCCTCCCTCACTCACACATTTATAAACCTCACATCAGTCACTCACCTCTTTCAAAGGATTACGGTTCTTTCCTCAAATATAACGTTGTATGTAGGTGTTACTATCGTCCCGGGAGGTACTACTATGATAGTGCTATGGGGAAAAGATCCGTTAGCTGGACTTGCACAACATTCCCAGGCGGTGGACTTATCCACATTTGTCAAGTAGTCACAGTACCAGCTCCCACTACTATTCATAATTTATCTCGTATCCACAGCTTTTCCTTTTGGAGGCTATGCCTCCTACATGTTCTCTGCTATTGGCAGTGTGGACAGACCCTGTTCCGATCCTGCCGATACACTGTCTGTCACAGGAATGCGTGTGTTTGTGTGTGTTTGAAGGGTCTGCTCGTTTCATACCTAAGTTGTGGAGCAACAGCAACTCTCAAGTTTACTCATGCATTTATGTTTTACTCACCAGCTCACGTCATACCGTCAGTCATTAATTAATCATTTTATTCACTAAGTAATTATCATCCCCTCCATTACTCACTTAATCTAGTTAGCTACCTCGTTCACTAACTATGATCCAAACAACTTGGTCCCCACCTCCTCTCTCTCTCTCTCTCTCTCTCTCTCTCTCTCTCTCTCTCTCTCTCTCTCTCTCTCTCTCTCTCTCTCTCTCTCTCTCTCTCTCTCTCTCTCTCTCTCTCTCTCTCTCTCTCTCTCTCTCTCATCCTACTTCGACTTTATATATCTGCTATAACCTGTTTTCCACTTCTGCTGTCTCTCACCCTATTATTGTCTCTTATTTCACAGCCTCAGTTCCTCTTCCTCTTCCACATTCTCCGGCCTCCATTTCCACTTCCAATCCTCCTTCCTCTCCCGTTCCTTTTCTCTCATTCCCTGCAGTGCTTATTCTCTGCCTGGCCCACACTCATTCCCATTCACACTCCCATTTCCACTTCCTCTGCCACCCGCACTCACACTGTAGCATTCTTTCATTTTCCATCTTCCTCTCCCAGTGTTACTTCACTCGTTCTCGCATACACACTCACATCCTTATTCCTCCTGACTCTCATAGTCACACTTCACTTCTTTCCCCCATACACTGCCATCCCTCTTCCCACAAACTCTCACACTCACACTTCAACTCATTCTCATACACCTACTCACACTCACACTTCAGCTCTTTCTCATACGCATACTCACACTTAAACCTCAGCTAATTCTCACATACATACCCTCACACTTCAGCTCATTCTCACACACATACTCACACTCACTCTTCAGCTCTTTCTCATACACATACTCACACTTACACTTCAGCTCATTCTCACATACACTCATACTCACACTTCAACTCATTCTCGCATACATACTCACACTCCCATTCCCATTTGCTGTTTCACTCTCACTCACTGAACTCCTTCTTTCCCATAGTCATTGCCATTCCTCTCTCTCTCTCTCTCTCTCTCTCTCTCTCTCTCCTCTAACATACAGCACTGGTCAGATATGAGTGATCTTTTTAGCTCTGGTATCATTAAGTGTTTGGACAAGTTGATTTAAATGACATAATTTGTGAAACGTTACGTACGCAAGGCAGCATCTGATGACCTGCCCTGGGTAGCACATAACATGTGCTGGTATCTTATCAGACAACGCGCGCGAGCGTGCGTGCGTGTGTGTGTGTGTGTGTGTGTGTGTGTGTGTGTGTGTGTGTGTGTGTGTGTGTGTGTGTAATTACTCTCCTGTGCTTGTTCACATATTGAAATTAATTGTGTTTGTGCTTGATATAACATAATGGAATAGTGTGTGTGTGTGTGTGTGTGTGTGTGTGTGTGTGTGTGTGTGTGTGAGTAACGAATCCCTGTGTTTGTGTGTTGGTTGGATAGTTGTGTTTGTTCACGGACCTGGCAGCAACGAATTACTGTACTTGTGTGTTGGTAGGATAGTTGGTTTTGTGCATGGTGCTGAGGGAAAGGATTGTCTGTTGTTATGTGTTGGACAGTGCTTGTATTTGTGGGTGGGACTCATAGTAAGAATTTATTGCGTTTATCTGCCTGTATTTGTAGTTTTTGTATAGACCTGCGTGTGTGTGTGTGTGTGTGTATGTGTGTGTGTGTGTGTGTGTGTGTGTGTGTGTGTTTGTGTGTGTGTGTGTGTTTGTGTGCGCGTGCGTGCGTGCGTGTGTGTGTGTGTGTGTGTGTGTGTGTGTGTGTGTGTGTGTGTGTGTGTGTGTGTGTGTGTGTGTGTGTAAATCAACGCTTACTTGAAGCATCTTTCGACATATTTACAAAAAAAGCACATAAAGTGCATGACACAGAAGCAAAGCAATTTACAAACTGTCCTTAATGGTGAAAGGCATCGGCAAAGTACTTTTTATTTGTGTATAGCTGTTAAGTTACAATATATTATGATGAGCGTGCAAAATGTTGTCATAGCATAACTATGTATAAAAAAAAAATAATAATAATAATAATTAATAATAATAATAATAATAATAATAATAATAATAATAATAAAACATCAGTCTCACGTTGAGGAGAGAGGCAAAGTTATCTCCAATATATTTTATACAAATTACTGATTTCGATTAACTTCCAGTTCATCACAAACCGTCCATCAGTTTTTCCTTTGGCTCTGGACACCTCTTCAGTATGACTTCTGCCGCCATGACGTGTTTGTGTTCCAGTAATCCACAAAACTATCTACCCCCCCTCCCTCCACCCCCCTCCTTATGATGGTCAGGTGGTGCCCTAGAAGACTGCCTGTTTGATCATTGGCTGGGATTTTCACTGAATCATTATTAGGTACACTTCCAAAATACATTCCACAGTGTTAAAAATATGACAGTACCAGCACACTAGTCTTAACTGAGAAGCTCCCAGCATGTGTTTAGTATGAAGGGGAGGTATTAGCACCTATGCAGTGACATGTGACAGTGTGCATCCCGTAGCACTGCTGAAACTCAAGGAGCACACTGTCAAGTTTATGCTCAGAGTCGACAGCATAGCCTGGAGGTCAGTGTAATTTACCTACAGTAAATTACATCAAGATGCAATCTATTTTACTTTGTCTCATCTGGAACAGAGGTGCCCAGGGATAGGCTTCTCATTTTCAACATTAAGGCAAGAGTGACCAACCTGCCCTCCTCCGAGTGACATTTTGTGAGCAATTAACTGCAGCCTCTCCACAAATGTAAACCCATATGGGTCTCACCCGGTAGGAGAACAATAAAATATAAATTTGTGTGGTGTATTAGATATCAAGGTAAAGTATACGTGGGGAAAAGTAGAATGAGACTAAACAGAAATTACACACACACACACACACACACACACACACACACACACACACACACACACACACACACACACACAAACACACACACACACACACACACACACACACACACACACACACACACACACACACACACACACACACACACACACACACAGAGCACTACCATCACCATGCTTGTATGCATTAAATGATCCCACTTCATCATTTTTCATTGCTGAAATTACATACTACAACAGCTGTTACCTCCTTTACGCTTTTATGATGATGTCAATCGTGTGTTATATTCTCACACCTATTTATTAATCTCTTGGAATCATGGGTTGCATGTGGCTCTCCTTTTTAATTTCGGTGGTGAGACTATTTTTCTGAAACTTCAACCTTTGATCTTCTTACATCATAAGATGATGCATGCTATGTCTCATTCTTACTCTATCACACGATTTTATCCACTTTAAGTAGGCTTGCACTTTGTGACTGGACTAATGAAGGCTGTACCTAACCACTTCAGGTTGTATGTACAACCTTCTAAGTACAAAAAGTCTAGCCACAGCAAAATAATAGGTAATTGGTCACCATACTGAAGTGTTCATTAATACTGATAGTTTGCTAAACAGACCTACAATTATACTGCTAAAACTATATAATGCCACCACTACGACGACACCATCAACACTGTGTGCAATCTACCCCCCGGTGATGTAACTCAGTTCTGGAATAAACAGTGGAACTAAAAAGGTCTCATGCAGCCCCCAGTAACCCCTTCATTTTCAGTCTCCCTTAAATTTACTGTGGGATCATTATCTGGATGTAGCAAAAAACACCTCCATAAAGATGCATGCAAATATATTTGGTTAATTAGTGTTATGTTAACCCGGTTTGTAGGCTTAATACCTTTAGTACCGTGACGAACTTGTCCTGCTGTTACTGTCTCAACATGACTCTTTCAGACTTTGATATAATTTTCTGGGCTTTCTGGGCAGCGCTGTTATGTAAAAAATTTAATTCTTCTTTCCTGGATGCTCTCCTAACTTAAAAAAAAAATGAACTAACACAAAACACCGAGTAGTGAAAGCGTTTACTCTCCCAAAACTATTACGTTTTTTATATTCCCTTCTTACTACCACCAGACATTTGTACTCAGGTATCAAGAGTGGCCAGCAGTGAAGGAATTAAAGAATGCTTTATCATACCCATCCAGTTCCAAATATATACAGTTATGGGGAGTGGCCAGCAGTGAAGGAACTGGTGAAAGCTGTGAACACATCCGCTTTCAAGATTTCATTAGGCCTAATAAAACCTTTCCAAATATCAGGAATTAACTGTAGAAAGATGTCACTGCACGAGAGGGGTTAATAATACTAAAGGAAACTCAAGTACCTGTGATTCACCTCTTCTTCCTGTCAAGAAAGATATAACCACACCTAAGATACTCACATGAACAGGCTCGACACGAATTGCATAGCAGTTACGCTTCGTCACTACAGTGGAATACTGAAGACTACAGAGGGAAATTATAGGCATAGGACTGGTACACAAGCGAAGAGGGTACGTATCTGCACTATAGGACGAACTTCTCTACGGTTTGCCGGCAGGAAGAGGGAAGGAGGGCTGGGATGATGAGGGGTGGGGGGGAGGGGGAGGTGGGAAGAGACATAATTTTTATTTAGGTTCTTTCGGATGGACAAGACAAGGGATCTGAGGCCATGATACATCAACCCTTTGACTTACTTTTATTTTGTTTTGTAAGCGTAAGGAAATTCGTCTGACGCCAGCCAAAATAAAGTAAATATTACCAAGTTTCACAATACAGTGTAAGATGATCACACAGTTACAGTACAGACGTAGGTCTATGCAAACCGAAATGATGATCAATGAACACAGAAGAGACTAGGCTCTTAAATTTTACGTTTCTGTGGTTCGACCTATAATACATATGGGTTTAAAAGACCTAAGAAAGAAAAGGTGTGTGGGATTATTTGGCCAATGAACAATGTTATCAAAACTGACGCTAAAGAGTGAAGAAATAAAGGAACTGCAGCTAACTGAAAAAACATTTAGATGAATGGAAAATAACGAGGAAGGCATAAGTTGAGCTAATACACTGTATGTCTACACTGTTTTTAGTGAAGGATTGTGCTGGTGTATTGTCTGTGACTCGTGGCAACAACTGTGAATTACAACCATTATGCAGGAGTCAGTGACCAGGCTAACTGGATGGATCTGTTCGGTAATATCTATTGCTAGAGGACCCCCCTCCCAGGAGGGAATCACACCAACCTCGAGCCGATACATATCTAGCGAGGCTCGGAATATGACATTGACCTTGACCTACTTTCACTAATTTCGAACTCGAAGGAAATTTTCATCCCTACTACACACTTGTAAAATTTTGTGATGATATGTTGAGCGGTTGCAAAGTCATCGTGCCAACGGATACACAGACAAAATTGAAAACAATACCAGCTTTACTATCGCGGCTGGTAATAAGCAGGGTCATCAGCCACCTCACTTGCTTGTGCACGCAAATCCTTTACATAACCTCTTGACATCAACAACACCCACAGCTAGTGCACTGGGGCATTTTAATAACTGAAACAGACATCTTAAATTCTGACCCATGAGCTTCATGACTACCAGGCGGTAAGCATACGGGCCTAAGTACACTACCTTCCCTAAAGTATCTCAAATACAAGAATACCCAGATAATAACAAGGGGTGTCCTAGCCTAAACAAGAATAAAAGAAAAAAAGCAGGATAAGACAAGTCCAGTCATCCTGTGTCATCCCAAATAACACGTTAATGCGATATCACAAGTTGGTGAAACATTTGAGTTACTTCTGAGTATACCAGCAAAATGTTCTCTCTCTCTCTCTCTCTCTCTCTCTCTCTCTCTCTCTGTATGTGCTATTGCTTCATTACACTTAATTGTGTGCTTCATATTTAACAGTGAAATGTTCCTTAAAAGACTGGAGATCACAGGCAGCAGGAAAGACAGACAATGGGAGACAGTTCCAGAGTTGACCTGTACAACGCCACCTAGCATTCTTCCTTTTCCTCTCTCCTAATGTCATTCACTCTTTCCTCAGCTCACTGCTCTCTCTCCAGCTCCTCTCTTTCCCCCTCCTCTTTTCCTCCCTCCTCATATCCTCTTCTGCTCTCTGTCTAGTTGTGCCTAATATTTTCCCGCTGGATTTCTCTTTTATTTCCTGCCTTTAAGCACACACACACACACACACACACACACACACACACACACACACACACACACAGATGTAGTCATAAACACAGAAACTAACAGGAATTGCATATGGACAGAGTGACACACACACACACACACACACACACACACACACACACACACACACACACACACACACACAAGGATATAACCATAAACAAAGACACTAACAGGGAATTCCACAGAAAATGAGAGAGAGAGAGAGAGAGAGAGAGAGAGAGAGAGAGAGAGAGAGAGAGAGAGAGAGAGAGAGAGAGAGGGGCATGCACACTGACAAGCTCAAACGGCCGGACGCTCAGTGAGAGAGAGAGAGAGAGAGAGAGAGAGAGAGAGAGAGAGAGAGAGAGAGAGAGACGCACATTGATAAGAAACATCCGGACGCTCATAAAGAGATACACACACACACACACACACACACACACACACACACACACACACACACACACAGTCACCTCCCTTGCTCATTCACCATACTCACTCCTGTCCCTTGTCTCACCTCAGTCAATTACTTCCTCATTTTACTCGTTGGCTCATCTTACTCAGCTGACACGCCTCATTCACCTCACTGACTGACTCAGGCAGGAAAGAACCAACGAAGAGAGGAAAGCACAGTCACCCAAGAGCAGCACTACATCGAGTGAGTGGATGGTGAAGCATAAAAATGTTTGTCCTATTCCAGTTTATTTCACGTTGCTCAGTGGCAGAAAATTTCAAATACGTTTCAAAAGGTCGTTGGGGAAAATTGCCATTAACCATTTTTGAGTTAACCATTTTTGAGTTAACCATTTTTGAGTTAACCATTTTTGAGTTAACCATTTTTTGAGTTAACCATTTTTGAGTTAACCATTTTTTGAGTTAACCATTTTTTGAGTTAACCATTTTTGAGTTAACCATTTTTTGAGTTAACCATTTTTGAGTTAACCATTTTTTGAGTTAACCGTTTTTTTAGTTAACCATTTTTTGAGTTAACCATTTTTTGAGAGTACCATTTTTTGAGTTAACCATTTTTTGAGTTAACCATTTTTTGAGTTAACCATTTTTTGAGTTAACCATTTTTGAGTTAACCGTTTTTGAGTTAACCGTTTTTGAGTTAACCATTTTTTGAGTTAACCATTTTTTAGTTAGTCATTTTTTGAGATAACCATTTTTGAGTTAACCATTTTTTTCAGTCATGCGAGAGAGATACTGTGGAAGCGGTTGTTGTAGTTTGGGGTTATATAATTCAGGAAAGATTTACTCCTGCAACCAAGCCAATAACTATACAGTATAACACAAGGTTCATCATTTATCTGTACAAATTTAGGAATTTATCAAAAATGCAAGACTTGACAAAACTTGGTGTGGTTTGTTGTACTGTACATTACCGAAAAAATGTTAAAGTCAATCTGTCTATCTACCTATTGCCAGACGCCTTAATCCAGTAAGGGGTGGCCACAAACAAATCACCTCCATGTCGCCCTGTCCCCCGCCATTTCGCTGCCCTCCCCCCAGCTCACACCCCTCTCTCATACACCTCTCCACTCCATCCCTCCATTTCATCCTCGTATTATAAGGACAGGTTAGGGTTCAAGTTTTGGTCTGATGGGAACTGGGGCTTCCAACTGGGGCTTCCAACTGGGGCTTCCAACTGAGGGCTTCCAACTGAGGGCTTCCAACTGAGGGCTTCCAACTGAGGGCTTCCAACTGGGGGCTTCCAACTGGGGCTTCCAACTGGGGGCTTCCAACTGGGGGCTTCCAACTGGGGGCTTCCAACTGAGGGCTTCCAACTGAGGGCTTCCAACTGGGGCTTCCAACTGGGGCTTCCAACTGGGGGCTTCCAACTGGGGGCTTCCAATGGGGGGCTTCCAACGGCGGGCTTTCAACCCTACAAATGGGCTTTTTTTCCTCTCATTTGACCTAAAATTGGCATATCCTCATCTTGTAATAACTTTATCAATACATTAACACTGGAATATTGTGCTAGTCACGAAGCGCTGTGGAAAGAATGCAGAGCATGTGATGGTTTGGTGGTTATAACAATCCTCTCTCTCTCTCTCTCTCTCTCTCTCTCTCTCTCTCTCTCTCTCTCAGGAGGGGGACTAGGCTGCTCATTGATATTGAAGGCAATGGTGAGCAGCTTCTCCCTGCCCTGAGTGGCATTATGTAAGCAATAAATCCCAACCAGCACTCTGATGTACTCCTTAATCGGTCCCATCCGGCGTCATATGCTTATATGGTTATCACCCAGCATAGTAAATGTTTTCCTGGATTACACGAAACCGTTTGGCTTGTCAGTCATCGTAGTGTCACCTTAAGGTTGCACTACATCGAGTGAGTGGATAGTACGTGTCTCAGCTACCTCAAAGAATGCACTGTAGTCACAGCGGACGACTCTGAGGTTGTCATTATCGTACCCTGGCAACCAACCCGTC
Source organism: Coenobita brevimanus (assembly GCF_032717465.1). Taxonomy (NCBI): domain Eukaryota; kingdom Metazoa; phylum Arthropoda; class Malacostraca; order Decapoda; family Coenobitidae; genus Coenobita; species Coenobita brevimanus. The sequence goes on along the minus strand of NC_136985.1, from coordinate 8,892,081 downwards.
AACAGTGCGTCCGAACTTGTATCATATTATACATGAATCATATTATTATACACAAATATATTATATACGAATATTATTATACACGAACATGTTATATACAAATCACACGCGTATCATATTATACACGAAATCAGAAGCACTGTTGACAGGTAGGTTGCCAGGGTACGATAATGACAACCTCAGAGTTATGCGCAGTGCCTATTAGAGTAGTAGTAGTGGTGGTGGTGGTGGTAGTAATAGTAGTTGTAGTAGTAGTAATAGTAGTAGTGGTAGTGGTGGTGGTGGTAGTGATGATGGTGGTAGTAGTTGTAGTAGTAGTAGTAGTAGTAGTAATGGTGGTGGTGGTGGTGGTGGTGGTAGTAGTAGTAGTTGTAGTAGTAGTAGTAATAGTAATAGTAGTAGCAGCAGTAGTAGCAATAGTAATAGTGGTGGTAGTCGTAGTATGAGTAGTAATAATAATAGTGGTGGTGGTGATTGTGGTGGTGGTAGTAGTAGTAGTAGTAGTAGTAGTAGTAGTAATAATAACAGTAGTAGCAGTAGCAGCCCCAGGTTCATCTGAATGTAAACCTAGTGGACTGCAATCTTAGGCTGCCCATCTCCTGCTGTCCACCATCATCCTTTTGGGTGTTAGTAACTCTTTGTAAATATCATAGAGTATGTAAATATAGTATGTAAGTAGTTGTAAGTAGAATCCAAGTAGGGCGTCACCGCCCAGTGTTATGTCTATGAGCACTTATATTATGTCTGGGATTTGGATGAATCACGACTTCTGTAGTCGCACCGCCGCTCTAGCTGGAGGGAGCCAGTGGGCAGTAGCTGTCTGCAAGGGTCTGGGGTTGGACACGGATGCTGTCCTGTGTTGCTGTACAAAGATTCAAGACGGTGTTTAATATATTGTCAGAAAACTAACTCCTACACTTTGTCTTCACCTACGTCTGGCGTCAAGGGGCGCTGACAGCATTAACATTTGGTGGAAAGTGAGTGGGATTGTAGTGATTTTACGTGTTCTGTGGGCCGGCTTAGCTGTGTCTGTCTTCCCACGCTGCTGTCACTCCTGTTCTTGCCATGACAACACACAGTCTGTCTCCACCCTAGCCTCCAGCCCTGTTTGTAGTCTTGGTGTGGAATCGTCCTAGCAGCTTGATGTAATTTTGGGATTTTTCTCCACATCAACAGCCCACCTACCACCACGCCACTACAGCCACGTAAGCCTCCTGCTCCTATCAACCTACAACTTGTCTTTGCCTGCCAGTCCTGTGTTCCTGTTCGGCCTGCTGTACGGGCTAGTTTCAGTCCCCACAAACTCCAACCCAGACCCCACTCCAGGAAGCAGCCCCCAACCGCCGCCCGACGCCGTTACGTCATCGTTTTCCCCACCCACCACACAGAGCGATGTCACCCAGGGAGTGTGGCCACTCACACCGAGCTACGTCACAGTCTCCTGCTCCTATCAGCTTCTCGTTCCGCCCAGTGGTGAGCTGCCACCCAGTGATGACACGGACACTTCCACCCAATCACGAGGAGACCAGAGCCTCACTTTTTCTCCAGCCTTGGGACGGACAACATCTCACTACAAGTATTTTCTACCTGCATTTTCATGCAATTCCTCATTCCATCACATTTATCAATCCCTTTCTATAGAGAAGCCAAGCTGTCTCTATAGATTGTGATATTTTCACCATTTACTCTTATCCATTCATTGCATTCGGGTCCCTCATTTTCCATTCAGTCAAAATTTTTCGTTCACTCACTCCTACTTCATCCCATTGTCTCCCACTAATACTCATACTCAGCTGTAAATAATGCATTAATTTTCACTCATATTCATTGTATATAAATCATTTCTTCACAGATTACAAATATTTTTATTTATTCATTCTCTCATTTATTCATTCATTTGTTCATTTAGTTTCATTTGTTTACTTCCTATTCTGTTAATGTCCCTTTTTAAAAAGGTAGATCTCTCCCCTATTGAATCTGACGGTTACACAGATAACGCTGTATGTAATGATAATGTAAATCTTCGTAGTGGCAAATCTTATAGCAAACAAACCATAAGTTCCCTACCTGTTTCTACTACTCCTGTTACTCCTACCCTAAACCCAGATATATTAACTCCAAATACTCTATCATCTTCTCCAATTGATTCTCCTGAAACCACTCAGTCTTCTCCACAGCCTTCATCCTTCCCTACTACTACACATACACCACCACTACCCACGACACACACCACTACCGCCACGACACTTCCTTCCCACACACTGTCTCAGTTCACTACTGTGCCTACTTCCTCACCTTCGCGGTCTCACCCTCTTCCTACGATGACGACTCAGAACCCTCCACCTCCCCAATCCATATATTTGGATGATGTTAATAGACCTAGATTTACAGGAGAGGATAGTACTGTTTCGATTTACGATTTCCTCAGAGAGGTCGAAAATGACATCCACAATCGCCAAATCATCACTGAACCCTTGAAAGTTTCTTACCTGCTAAGTCGACTCCATCATGGCAGATCACAAATAGGAGCCACTATTCGTGTGGGGCACTTCGAAGATTGCCAAACGTTTGACACGTTTCGCCAATGGCTTATTCAATATTGTTGCCAACATTCCAATGCTGCATCTCTTATAGGGTTAACTAATCTCCTCAAACAAATGGAGGAGGACCTGAAGGTACTTCCCCAACATGCAAAAGTAATTGAGGCAGCTGCTACTATGAAGGCGATGAGTTCAGAGTTGCGCCAATTATTCCGTGGTACTCAATGGGTAACACAATGCAATGGAGAAGTCATGATTTAATTAAATAATTTTGCAGACTTGTTCGGTTACTATAGATTTCTCAACTGGCTTTCGGACTCCCAAAAACGAGCACTACAACTTGGCTTTAACCCAGGAGACAAAATAATGGATATTAGCAAGGCGATTGTTGAAAGGTCAGGAACAGACTTCACTCGCCAGGTCGATTCTTATAGTTCACGCTCTCCCTCTGCAGGTGGTACTGCCAGAGTACTACACACCAGCATTACTTCATCTGATTCCTCTCGTTCGCGGCCAACTGCAAGAACCAAACCTAGTAATCGGTCTCACTCACACTATCGCTCACCTTCTAGCGGTCGTGACAATTCAACTCTGCGACAAAGCACACAATCCTCAATTGTGTGCTGGCACTGCGGTAATGTAGGTCATCGAGAGTCCAGCTGTGCACGCAAAGAAAGATGTTTTCACTCACGGGAACGCCCATGCGCACCCTCGCGGTCCCGATGTCTAACATGCAAATACCATAAGAGTAGCACAACTCACTCCACGGACGAGTGTCGTTACCTTAAGAGCCGTCAGTCGGGGGAAGACGAGCGCTTGGATTGGAGAAATGTAACCTAACAGCAGAAGATCTGCCAGTGTCTGAAAATAAGGTAACAGAAAATCAACTCCCCATTCGCCAGGTAGGACCTATAACATCTTTAGGCTTAGTCATTCTAGGATGGAGCGAAGGGGTACAAAGCTCTTTCTTTATGGACAGCGGATCTATGGTAAATCTAATCTCAGATACCTCTTTAAACAACATCAGGAAAATAACTAAAAGAGTTGGGCTCCTCGAACCACCTGACATTCGCCTATGCAGTGTGGATGGCTCAGAATTTCAGGTCAAAGGAAAGATCACATTAGAAGTACAACTTGATAAAATCTTAAGACCTTTTGACGTAGAGTTTCATGTTACTAATGATCTTAAATATCCAGCAGACACTCTCATCAGCTTTCCGACAATGGCTCAAGAAGGTATTGCTCTCCTCCCTGCTTCTCGTAAAATAACTGTCAATGGTTTCCCAATATCTAGTATGGAATATCCATGTCTGGTACTTTCCCAAACCAACTCAGTTATTAAAGCTAACGTTATTCCCACATTACTCAACAGTAAACAGGTAAACACATCATTACCTGAACAGCCAAGTACACTATCATCTAGTACTACATCCTCTGAGCATTCAACTGTGGATCGTATCAACCCCTCTGACAGTGGCACTCTTGCTGACTCGACATGTCTCATTTAACTACCTCAGATAGTGTGATTTATGTTTTACAACACGCAGAGATAAGACGTGCAGTAACAAATCATTTGCACAATTTTGTTGCTGCACAAATTTAACTAGGTCTCTGTTCGTGTTGTGGGTGCGAAAGCAGGAGTGGATGTACTAACCTTACCTGAGACGTGTTGTATGAATGGCTTAGCTTATGAGTCGGCGTTGTGTATGGTGCTGGAAGATGGTTTATGCTACCTGTACTTGTACATTGCCAACACCACAAACGCCGCGTTCACCTTACGAACAGGAACACAGATTGGCGATTTCTTGGTATACCCAGTGGCCGTACATGTGTGCTAGGATTTCCCACACCCTGTTGCCGATGTGTGCTCAGTTGCTCAGTCCACCAATATTCCATCTAATCTTGAATCTCATTTGAAACAAAGTGATTTCCCGGAACACTGATATCAATTAATTAATCTCTTGCGAGACTATCGCGAAGACGTAGGCCTACCCAGTGAGAATATGGGAAAGACGGATTTCATAAATTATAACATTACATTACAGCCTGGAGCTCAGCCAGTATATATACCTGCCTACCGTTTACTACATAGCAAACGTCAACAAGCTGATCATCTTATTCAGGACATGTTGGATGATAAGGTCATTGAACACTCTGATAGCCCATGGAACAGCCCACTATTTCTGGTTCCAAAGAAAGGTGGCGAATTACGACCAGTAATAGATTACAGACGCGTGAATGCACTGACTGTCCCGGACAGATTTCCAATTCCTGTACTCACTAATTTGCTAGAATCCTTGGGCGAAAACAATTGTGTTTTTTCCTCCCTAGATCTTTTAAGTGGGTATTGGCAAGTCGAGATGGAAGAATCATCTCGTCCTATCACCGCCTTCAGTACTCCATCCAGACATTACCAATTCCGTAGACTTCCATTCAGTTTGAGAAATGCACCATCAGCGTTCATGCGGCTAATTCATACAGTTTTTGGTGGCATGATAGGTCACTCAGTATTTGCTTATTTTGATGATGTCATAATCGTTAGTCACTCGGTGGAGGAACACTTAGAAAAGTTAGCCGAAGTGTTCACTAGACTCAAACAAGCTGGACTTAAGATCAGACTATCAAAGTTTGATTTTTTATGTAAGAAACTCCAATTCCTAGGACATGTTGTTGACGCTCACGGAATTCATACATCAGATGACAAGGTTAGAGCTGTGACGAATTTCCCAACTCCAACCAACACCGACGCTGTACGCAGTTTCCTCGGTCTCAGTGGGTATTACAGAAGATTTATTAAAGGGTACGCCCAGATAGCTGTGCTGTTAACACAATTGCTAAAGAAGGATGCGTTTTTTGTGTGGGCTGATGAACAGGCAACCACATTCACAACACTGAAAAATGCTCTAGCACAATCACCAGTTTTGGCATTCCCTGATTATTCTAAACCATTTCTTCTCTGTACTGATGCTTCTGGAGTAGGCCTAGGTGCCATTCTCATGCAATATGACTCCGAAGGAAAGAAACGTGTCATTGCCTATGCTAACCGTGTGCTAAACTCCGCGGAAAAGAATGATAGTGTAACTCATTGGGAAGCTCTTGCCGTGGTCTGGTCCCTAAAACATTTCCGCGACATCATCTACGGATATCCTGTTCACATCCAAACAGACCATCTTCCCTTATGTGACCTGTTTTGGGGAGGTAACCTTACCGGTCGACTTGCACGTTGGGCAGTCACTGTGACTGCCTATAATCTGACATTTGAATACGTTCCTGGAAAATCCAATGTCGTAGCCGATGCCCTCTCGTGGCATGTTGCCACAGTCTCAACCGGCTGCAACGTAAACTTGGCGTTCAGTTATGACACACTACATAGGTTCCAGCGTGAGGACCCCGTATGGTCACAGGTCAAATATTTCCTAGAGTCAGGCGATGCCTCTTCTCTGCCAAAGTTACCGGTCCCTGTAACTGATTTCTTCCTCAACAATGAATTCCTCTATAAAGACTCAGCACTGAAAGGCAACAGTCACGAAGTTAAGCAACTAGTCATTCCAACAGACTTAATTCCTGCTGCCCTCCATTTAATCCACGACACCCCTCATGCATCATACCCTGGCAAAGACAGAAGCTTACGGCAAGCACGTCTGTCAAATTATTGGCCCACTATGTGGAAGGATATAGAAGCGCACTGCGATGCAAGTTTATCATGTGCCTGTCACAAGGGGACAACCTGTCAACCTGCTCCTATATTGCAGTATACCATCAACCTTGGCAAACTGTCTCTCTCAATCTTTTGAAGCTGCCTCGTACATAATCTGGCTTCGTTTATCTGTTAGTGGTAGTCGATCATTTCTCTAGATTTGTTATCTTAGTTCCATTGCGTGAAAAATCTGCTAGCGCAGTAGCACATGCCTTTATTAATTAAGTAATTTGTCCTTTCACAACACCAGAAGTAATTTTAACTGATAATAATAATTCAGTACTGGAAGAAGTTTGTCTTCGATACGGAATTAAGAAATGCAATATAGTGGCCCATCATCCAGCCTTGAATGGCCTAGTAGAGCGCCAGAATAGAAAGATATTGGAGAGTCTGCATCACATAGTGGGAGATCAGACTTCCACCTGGGATGAGTGGATTCCTCAGGTAGCTGCTTCAATTAATTCATCCATCAATAAGTCAATTGGAGAAACACCATTCTTCATCATATATGGCTTTGACAAAAGACTACCTTATTCACTGTCACAGTCTAAACCTGATCCGTTCTACGACTACGATAACTATGTGCGGGTCAACCTGTCCAACTTCCAGAAAATTCATAAATATGTTCAGGATAATCTGGCCCTTACAAATGAGGAGATGGTACGTAACCAACATGCCGCTGCCACAGATGTTACCATTCAAGTAGGTGACTTAGTTTTGACCTAGATCATGACAGAGAATCAAAATTAAACAGTAAATTCTTGGGTCCCTTTCCGTGTCATATCTCGTAAGTGTAATAAATTCGAATTAAGAGATCTGCACAAGGCAGAGACAACATGGGTGCATGCAGATAATCTCAAACGTGCATCAAAACGCATAGTCTTGGAGGAGCCACTAAGAGAAACCACATCCCCACAACAAACTCTCACTCAGCCTTCTTCCTCTTCTCTAAATCTTCCTTCTTACATTACTTTTCATCCTTCCCCTACTGTTAAAGACTATCGTGCCAAATTGCGTTCTGCCACTAAGTCTCTTGCATAACGTTATCATCTCACACTGTCGTTACCATCTGTATCAACATCACCTCTAAGATCACCTCATTTTATAGGAAAGATGCTGTGGGTCAACGTGCTGACAGTGCTGACTCTGGTTGGGCCTGGATCAGGTGAGGACGATGGTGCCGTACGGCCTGGGGCCTTGGTTGGCGCAGGAGGCAAGGTAATGATGGTGAAAGATGTAGTCTCATTGCACTACGACCTGGAGCCACTGGCCGCCGTGGCCATCGCCCTGCCTGACCTTGCTCGTCAGCTAGACGACCTGCAGGAACTCCTGTCAGATATTAAAAATCGACATACCACTGACACATTTTTGTACCCACTCTATCTAACCATCTGCTGGAAATTAGATTACTGTATATTCGTTATCAGTTCAACCATCTTCAAGATTCCTTCCCTCACCAAAAGCCTGTGGGTCGCTCACGAGTGAAACGTGGACTTTTTGACCCTGGAGGAGAAATCCTCAGTGGATTATTTGGTGTAGCGACTACCCGTGAACTTTCTGGATTAAAAAAGGACTTACTTCAATTAGCAAATGCCCTAGAGTCACAAGACAGTGTTATGTGTTCAACATTCTGTGCTGCAACAGATGAGTCACCATTTACATGATGTTACCAATACTTTAAATAATTTCACAATTATTCTTAAGCGTGAAATATCAAAGACGAATATTATTTCAGAGGTGATGTATGTTAAATTACATGTTGATAATTTGCAGGTTTCTCTGGACTCTCTTGCCTCCCAAGTTTCTAGCCTAATTCGTATTTTAGTCAATGCTGTTGATAGTCATGTGACCCTAGATTTAGTATCTCTCTCTGACCTTCGTTCTACTTTGGAATGGGCTCACTCAATCTTCGGCTTGTCTCCTATGATTCCATTTTCCTCTTTAGAACACTACTACCCAATACTAGAAGCCACATTCCTTACTAAAGATATAATTGTTCATATTCCTCTTCGTTCTTCCATCATACTCGATCTCTTTCACATCATTTTTTTTCCCTTCTGGTACAATAACTCCCTTGTACAAGCCTGTCTCTTCAGAGTACTTTCTTCTCTCCCATGATCATCTCTATATTGCCTTCCTCTCCTCAAGTGACCTCGGTAGATGTGCCCTTCTCACACCCAACTCTCGAGTTTGTACTGCGTACCTCCTAACAATTTTTCCTGGCAGCGTTGCTCCTTGCAAATCTGCCTTAGTCCGTAACTTCTCACTACAACCTGTCTGTACCTTTGTTCCTGCCCCCAAAGGCCAGGTACACCATGCTCGTCTAAATCACATCCACTATTTCTTCTTTAGCGTCTCAATTCCTGTCAGTCTTATTTGTCCAGGGACCCCTGTCCGTTCACTATCCGCAATTGGTTTATATAAGGCCCCTGATTACTGTACAGTAAAGTCTGAGTCTATAATAGCCCATGCCACACATTATCACTTCGCACTTCGCTCCCACAAGTATGACATATTCAAACCTATTAATACTACCTTTCATCTACCAACAGACAATCTTTCTATCACATCTGAGTACCTACGTATGTTGAACTTTCTAAACCAATCTGATTTTATTATGAACCAGTTCTCTTCAGCTTTTAACCGCTCCTGGTCACATCCAGTCTTTGAATTTCCTCCGGTTGTCTTACCTTTTCTAGGTTTTATTGCAATTGTTTGGATCCTGTACTGTTGTCTCAAGCGAATGGACAAAAGGTTGCATGAGATCCGTGTAGCAACAAGGTTAGTGCGACAACCAAAAGACCTGGAAAATGGTAGTTCTGAGTAAAACTCATTTTATGATTAGATATGTATATATTTGTAAATTGACCAAACCTATATGTTTATGCTATTATTCCAACATGGCCATGTACTGTAAATATATTAATCCCTTCTTACATCCAGCTTTGTGAATTATGTAGTAATATCTCAGTTGTTATTATACTCCCATGTAGTCCCGGTTCACTGTATACTCAGACTGTAATGCCTCACCACTCTGTCAGGAGACACTTTACGATGAGGGAGAAAATTGTTAGTAACCCTTTGTAAATATTATATAGTATGTAAATATAGTATGTAAGTAGTTGTAAGTAGTTGTAAATAGACTCCAAGTAGGGCATCACCGCCCAGTGTTATGTTTATGAGCACTTATATTATGTCTGGGATTTGGATGAATCACGACTTCTGTAGTCGCACCGCCGCTCTAGCCAGAGGGAGCCGGCGGGCAGTAGCTGTCTGCAAGGGTCTGGGGTTGGACACGGATGCTGTCCTGTTTTGCTGTACAATGATTCAAGACGGTGTTTAATATATTGTCAGAAAACTAACTCCTACACTTTGTCTTCACCTACGTCTGGCATCAAGGGGCGTTGACAGCATTAACACGGGGGATAGGGAGGGAGTTGAGGGACGTTTAAGTCACCAAGCATTGGATCCAGCCAGTTACATCAGTACCACCACGTGAAGGCGTCCCTCACCAGCACCATCTTGAAGGAGAGAGATAAATTAAGGTTACATCTTACCTCTCCAATTCTAAAAATCTCTCCAGCTCTTTTTTTCATTTCTGGATTTACTGAGAGGATGGAGGGTGAGACACTAATGAGGAAAGTGTATGTGAGTGAGGGGGGAGAGGGAGAGGGAGGCCGAGGATGAGAGGGAGGGATGGAGTGGAGAGGTATATGAGAGAGGGGGGTGTGAGCTGGGAGGAGAGGAGCAAAATGGCAGGGGACAGGGCGACATGGAGGAGAACTGTTTGTGGCTACCTCTTGCAGGATTACGGCATCTGACAATAGATGTAGATACAGACAGATAGAATGAGATATATATAGGTAGATAGATAGATAGATAGATAGAAAAAAGAAAAAAGGTGATAGAAAATGCTAAACCAGAAATCTCTCCTGTGTTATTTTCTCCTTCACATCCACAAGAGGCATTCTCTTTCTCTCTCTCTCTCTCGCTCTCTCTCTCTCTCTCTTTCTGTGTGTGTGTGTGTGTGTGTGTGTGTGTGTGTGTGTGTGTGGTGTGTGTGTGTGCATTGCTCTTAGACTGTGCTCTTTACCTTAGGGCTGGTGGAGAGGTACACCTTCATGTGGTGGCACCGATATACATGGGTGGGTATACTGCCCAGATATACAAACATCCCTCTCCTCCTTTCAGGACTACATATTATAATTACAAATCATAATAGATAGATAGATAAATAGATAGATAGACAGCCCTCTGCGAGCCTGGGAAAAGGAAATGAGTTTGCAAGTTACACTGAGGAAAGCTGACGACAGCGGCCAGTAAGGAGATGATGCAGTTAGCTGTCAGCAGTCCTCTCGTGAACAAAGACCTAGTAACCATACACACACATATACACACATACTCACACACAGGCTTCTTAAACTTTCCATCCACGAGGAACACACGTGATACGTCTCCTGTTTCACCAGAATTTAGGAAAGAGAGCTCAGAAGGAGACAGGCCTTAGAAGAGACAGGTCACAGGGAGAAGGGCTTGGCAACTGAGAGAGAGGGACAGAGAGAGAGAGACAGAGATATAGCTAGCGGGACTGGACTCTATACTTACGCTCTGTGTGAGAGACTTGTTAATATTTCCAAGACAAATAAAAATAGTCCCATACTATTCTTTACCTCTCCTGTCACTACATGACAAATGGGAAGCTACTCCAAGATATAAAAACCGCTCGTCCACAAGTCTAAAATATATATATATATAACTCAACCACAAAGGAACCACACAGTCTTTTATGACACAAAGTCATTTATGACATTTGGTAGCATCGAACGTATACGAACCTCGTCTACGAATCAACATTGAATTCCTATAAAATATGAAGATTGAAAACAAAAAGAATACCTCTCACAACCAACAACATCAGCTCCTGACAGTATTCTCTCCAACCAGCCCCCTCCGTCTCCCCGATCATCATGCTGATGCAGAGGTCAAGAGATCACACGACGCCTTGCAAGTAGTTAAACAAAATACTGATACGATCTTGCAATTTCTACGACGAACCAGCGAATCTACGGACATCGTCTCCGAATTAAAAGCAAATTTCTACAAAAGCAGGCGAGACTCTACAAGATTAGCTTCAGTTCTACAGTGAATCCCGACAAAATACAGCCTACAATGCAAATAGTCTACAAGTCTACAAAACAACTCTATAATCTTCACGTAACTTCAAGCAGCAACAAGAAGAATATAAAACAAAGCAAATAAAGAAGAGGAAACACCGAAGCAACAAGCACACAAGCCCCCACCACTCCCTCCCGCCTATGCTGACCCAGAGGTCAAGACACGCAGCAAAACACCAAGTCCATATTCACAACTCGTCTTACTCACCCGTCTTCACTCAAGTTACTCATCGCTACTCATTCACTCACCACAGCTACCAGTGTGGGAAGCCGACGTCACCATGTGCTGAGATGACATCACAACGCGAGTCTGCCATGCCAAGCAACGTGTGACTGACACCAGGCACTTCTCACCCACTACTCATTACTCATTATTCACATAGCTCCTACTCATACTCATTTATTTTCACAGTTAAGTTGGAAATTCGACGTTCTATGCTGAGGTTTGCCTAGGACAGCCGTTAACCACCACAAATACCAGGCCATGGAATTTCCTGAGTAATATCGTCCATCAACACACCACTAGAATTATCAAGAGATCTTCAATCAAACCTGTATTTTTCTTCCGAGATCGACTTTTGTATCGACACACCTCTACGATCTGTATCAAGTGGGTAAAATTATACTTGCTCATTTCTTCTCAGTGCTAAAATTAGCTATATTCAACTTATTTACTCATCTATTTTGCTAGGACATAAATAAACAAGAGGCGTATTTCATAACACCATATCTTAATGACAGGAATATTTTCGCCACCACCCACGTTAATATAGATGACACACAAATTGCCACAACATCAGACTCACAATTAAGAGGCAGCCCACCCCTTGTACAAACCTCACCACACACTAAAGATAAAGAAACAAATATGGGAGTTTCAGATGAGTGGGAAACCCCCTCAGACATAGAGAGTGTGGACTTTGCCGCTGCCTTGCACACGTATGCCAATATACTTAACAGGGTTCACCTGTCCGGTCATACATATTCCACCATTCCCTCACACAACGATAAACACGTCCAAGTTGAATTAACAGGGCAATCATTAAAAATGGATCAAGAAACAAATACCGCTGATCTAACAACCACACCTCACGTGTTTGTGTATCACGAGGATAAAACTGCCCCAAAATTCTCTGGCACAGACAAAGATCGCATTGATGTCATTTCATTAGTCAGTCAGTGCGAACAAATGTTCATCAATCGCCACATACTAGATGAACAAGAGAAAATTGCTATTTTTTCATCTTGCATAAGCCAGGAAAGATGTCCAGCAAGCAATTTATTGCGCTCAGATAAGCTCCATCGTGCTAGGACATATGATGAATTTAAAACTGAATTTCTGAAGAAATTTTCTGGAGGTATGAACTTCTTGCCAGGTATAATTCCAGAATTACATAAAATTGTAGATCTTGTAAGGGAGCACACTACAAACCATGTGCTCAGTGAAATAACTGCTGATGTCTCCACAATCAAGAGAACTTTGTTAGCTACTCTGGAGAATTCTAATTGGATAACAGATAATGGAAAGATGTCCCCAGACCTCGTCATGGACATCATTGGTTATGTAGCTGCCTTGTGTAAATTACCTGATAGGACCCTTAAGATCGCCAAGACGATCGCGTACACCCCAGGAATGTGCTTGCTAGACTTAATGAACGAGGTAGAGATGCAGTGCAGTAAAGCAGGTGTGGTCGACACACATGCACATTCTGGTAGAATCAGGGTACCTGAGACAGTATCAGCTGTGAAAACATCTACACCGACCCCAAACAGAGAACAAAATCGATCGCGACCAGAAATGAGGCAGCCCAAACAAACAAAGACGCCTAGACCTCGTTCCCAGACACCTTCCTACAGGCAGTTTCATAAGTTTTCGCGCAGCCCGAGCAGGTCTCGCGCCATATTGAATCTCCTAAAAAAGCAGACTTTCCTGATCTACCAGATGACCCGCCGACATGTTGTAAAAACACCCCCGCTAATACCAATACACCAGTCCTGTATGAGACAGCCCTAGCATGTATTCATTATGGAAGGTGGGTGTTAGCGCCGAAGTGGTGACATGTGGAGGTGTAGGAGGACTACTGGGCCTCGGAATGGGTCACTGCCCCCGAGAAATAGGCCCTGCAGCCTTTGCCCAGAGTCGGACACATAAAAAAAAAAAATAAAAAAAAAAAATAAACAACACTTCTTATGGGAAATCACCTCGTAGGTCACAGTCAAGGGATAGGTCCATTCTATGTCATTATTGTGCAAAACCAGGACACACAAGGTATGAATGCTTTATCAAGGCAAAAGAGGACAAACAAAAGACACAAGGATTTGGTCCTTACTGTAGGCATCATAGATACCAAGGGCACTGGACTAGCGATTGCAAAACAGTAGAAAAAATTGTGTCTATGTTCAAATCGGGGGAAGACCAAGTCATGACAAAAAACGAACAAACGTAAAGAAGAACAAGGTTAACTTCACATAGGAGGCATGTTGGGAAATGAGTGTATCTTGATACCAGCTGTATGTGAGGATCAAAACGTTTCCTTATTTTTAGGTACAGGCTCTCCAGTGAACTTAATAACACATGAAGAACTAAATAGAATTCTTAAAAATAAAAAGAAAGTAACTTTTCTGGATGAAGCTGATTTAGATTTATACGCAGTAGATGGACAAGAGATTACAGTGAAGGGTATGATAAGATTAAATCTCAGTTTCACAGAAACTACAAGACCATTCTCTGCATTTTTCTATATCATTGAAAACTTAGCAATAAAGCTCATATGTTACTGGGCTTAAGATCCATGAGAGCTGAGAACATAACTATACTCCCACAAATGAATGGAATAGACTTTGATAATGAATTCATAGAGGAAATAACTTCAGAGCCCTCACCGATTGGTAGAAGAGAGCCAAAACGAATTGGTAATATTAAAGGCTTAAACAAACATACACAAACAGATGAGTGTATAGATCCACTCGCACCACCAACCCCATCCTCCAGGATTAGTGACCCAGATGACAGTACTGATTTATCAATTTTTCCAGCCCATCTCACTAATGATTTAGTTATACCACCTAATTCATACATGAAGGTTACCATAAAGAGCAAATTACGGAATAGTACTGTTCTTGTCTTAGAAGAATTATGTAAAGTAAAGGGATTGTCAGTAGAAAACGCATTATGTCATACGAACGACGAAGGGCAAACTCAGATATTCATAATTAATCACATGAATGGGGAAGTTCAGTTGAAAAAGGGAACTTGCATAGTTAATATTGAAAAATGTCCCGCCCCTGTGAAGGAAATAGTTATAGCTGGAGTAACAAGTGAGATAAAATCTACGGATAGAGAAAGAATAAAAGAGAATTTAATTCACTCAGGTGAATTTGACGAAGAAAATGATTTGTTAACCCTGCTGGAAACACACAGGGACACCGTATCATTGCCTGGAGAACAATTAGGGTGTACTAACTTGATTAATCACATGATTAATGTGCACCCAGAAACACCACCAATTTTCGTACCAGCTTACCGCATACCACACTCCCAACGTACACTTGCAAATCAGTATGTCGATGAAATGTTAAAACTTGGAATTATTGAGCCTTCAGTTTCCCCGTGGAACGCCCCCCTATTCTTCGTGCCCAAACAAAATGGAGAAATGCGTGCGGTAGTAGATTACCGTAAACTAAATAATCACACAATCCCAGACAGATTTCCCATACCATTGCTAAGCGATGTTCTACAGAATATTGGTCCTGAGAATAATATACTCTCGACCATCGATCTCCTAAACGGCTACTATCAGATTCCGGTATCTCAGGAGTCACGTAAATACACTGCCTTTTCAACAAACAGAGGCCATCATCAATATACAAGAATGCCAATGGGACTGAGGACAGCCCCAGGCACATTCCAGCGTCTTATGAATTACGTATTGTCCGGAATTTTAGGACAAGGAATATTTGTTTATCTTGACGATATTATTATCGCAACGAAGAATATTAAGGATCATCTCAGGAAATTAGACTTACTCTTACAAAAGCTTACAGTAGTGATGCTGGATTAAAAATTAAACTTTCTAAATGCAAATTTTGCTTTAAGGAAATAAATTTCTTAGGCCACAAATTAAGTTCTGATGGTATTCACACCACTGATGACAAAATACAGGCAGTGAGAGATTTTCCTGAACCCACTACGACTGACGAAGTTAGACAATTTTTAGGTCTGGCTGGGTACTATAGGTCATTCGTACCAGTTCTCTCATATAGCCTTCCCTCTATTCCAACTACTCAAAAAAGATGCTGTATTCCAATGGGAAGAAGAACAAAAAAGGGCATTTAACAATCTAAAAATTAAACTAACAAATGCACCTTGTTTAGCATATCCGGATTACACAAAATCATTTCTTATTTGTACAGACGCATCAGTTAAAGGATTAGGGGCTGTACTGATGCAGGAAGATAAAAGAGGAAAGAATCAACTGATTGCATTTGCCAGCAGACAAACAAGAGGTGCGGAGAAAAATTATTGCACTACAGACTTAGAGGCACTTGCAGTGGTTTTTGCATTACAAAAGTTTCGAGATTTGGTATATGGTTACGAAATCCACTTATTCACCGACCATAAATCACTGGTGGGTATGTTTAAAGAAAAACTCCTTTCTGGGAGGAGAGCAAGATGGAAATGTACAGTTGAAAACTACAATGTACAAATTCATTATATACAAGGTAAAATGAACATAGTAGCTGATGCATTATCTAGGAACCCGAACACAATTCAGGTCGCGGCGTTAGATCTCAAAGGAAATATCCCAAACCACGAGGATATCGCAAAGGCACAAAGACTTGACCCAATATGGTCTAAAGTAATATACAAGTTAGAAAGTGGAGATGAAATACAATTACCCAAACTGCATGTCCCACTTGATCAATTCACAATGGTCAATAATACATTATACAAAATTAATTCTAAACAACCAAAACGCCAAAGAAATACTAACCAGTTGGTAGTACCTAATGACATGATACCCCAAGTATTACGATTGATACACGACAGCCCACATGCAGGACATCCTGGAAGGGATAAGACATTCAACCAAGCCCAGCTATTATATTACTGGCCTTCATTACGAAAAGATATAAACAATCATATAGACAGATGCGAATCATGTGCGAAACACAAAGGATACCCAATCACACCTGCACCGATGGGTAATTACCCTGTACCACATCAACCATGGACGTTGTCGCTGTTGATTTACTCAAGATGCCATTATCATACAATAATAACCTATACTTATTCGTAGCAACGGATCATTTTTCCCGTTATGTCATTTTAGCTCCAATTAAAGATAAGACAGCAGAGAGAGTAGCAAAGGCAATAACAGATAATGTAATATGTCGCTTTACTACCCCAAAGGTATTAATAAGTGATAATATAGGAGAATTTAATTCTGAGATCTTACAAGAAATATGTAAACAATACAACATCAAAAAGGTTAACGTTTTGGCCTATCACCCAGCATCGAATGGATTGGTAGAGAGACAAAATAAAAAGGTATTAGATGTGCTACGACACATTCTCAGTGAAAATTATGCAAGCTGGGATGATTGGATTCCCAGAGTAGAGGCCTCAATTAATGGGTCTATAAATAAATCCATCGGTGACACACCACATTTCATTATATATGGCACAGATAAAAAATTACCATTTGAGCTCCTAGAAGGTGACAGCATGCCTATATACAATTACGATGATTACTCTAAACTCCGTTTACGTGAATTCCAGGACATTCACAAAAGAGTTAAAAAACAATTAACGATGTCCAAGGAAGAAATGACGGAGGCATTTAACAAGAAGGCAAAAGATTCACCTATCAGCTTAGGAGACATTGTTTACGGAGTCATTCATACGAGAGACAATAAATTATCCCCAAAATTTGAGGGCCCATACAGAGTAATTAACATAAAAGCAAACAAAGTTTTAATTAAGTCACTTTCAAGTGGCGAGGAGAAACAAGTTCATATTGACCATTTAAAACGAGTTTCAAGGGAATTATCACATAATTATTCTACCTCGGATACAACCGAACAGGTGAACGTACCTCAAGAAACCAAGCAAGAACACAACAATGATTACAAAAAGAAATTAAGGTCATATACCAAACAATCGAATATAGGTGCAACTGTTCCAATAAAATCTACAGTACATCATTTACGAGAATTAAATATCGATTTAAACTCCTTCTATAAATGAAATAACAATCAACCGTAATGCACATCATCACTATCATCGACCACAGCATTATAGGAAATTAATAGATTTTTTTTTTTCGGTAGGTTACGATAAAGGGACTTATGCTATGGATTCTCCTCTACATAGTAAGAGGATATGCGCACTTAGACCCCAAACATATAGTACGACAAGGATGCCTCATAGCTCCAACGGCCACGACTACAATCGTTAAGGACGTCATGAGTACTGAAATAAGTCTAGAGTACTTGTATGACTTACCTACTTATCTAGAAAGACTTGCGACGCCGATGCGAACTCTGGACTTCATGATAGGAAATTATGTTTCACAAGCACATAACACCAAGGAAGTGAATGAAATGGTGAAGTTAGCGAAATGGAAACTAGAACAGGCGAAGTCAACTATGCTCGTCATGATCCAAGATCTCCCATCTTATGGAACGGAGGTACTGAGCGACAGGAACAACATCACACGTACTCGCCAAAAGCGCGGTTTGTTCGACCTGGGCAGCGCAGTTCTTGGGAACATCTTTGGATTGGCTACAGAGGATGACCTTAAAGAAATAAACAACAAATTTAATAAGATAGCTCAGGTACTAACATACCAAGATAAATTCATCACAGGACAGAACTCTGCAATGAAGACAATTGTGAAAAATCTGAAACAAGCAGAAAACGTAGCTCTCGAGAGTGTAGATAAAATAAATGAATTAGAGGGAAACGTTACTCTTTTCCAGCACTTCTCCATCATCACAGAACATATTGACACGATTCTACTACAATTAGAGAACACTAGCGATCGTTTCAGGGCACTTATGCAAGGAATTTCGAATGCTGGTGATGGCAAGATCACAAATGACTTACTCCCAGTTCATGAGCTACGTCAGATAGTTAGTCAAGGCATACATAAACATAAATTGAAGCCGTTGTTCCGCAGTAGGGAATTTATGCAATATTACCCGTATTTAGAAGCAACACTAACACCAACATCAGTGGTAGTTCATGTACCATTCATCACTGAAGACCTGTTCACAGTATACCAAATACACCCCTTCCCCTATAAAAATAACAACACTTTGGTCATCATCAACATCAACACAGACACCGAACTCATCATGGTCTCCAAGAGACGGGACACTGTCACTTTCGCAAGTGAGTCAACGATTGAACGAAAGTGCCGCACATCCTTACATGCTGTTCATCTTTGTCCTGCGTACATTTTCACGTTTCAGCCTACTGATACAGTCCCTTGTGAAATGGCTATCATCAGAAATGACAATATTCATCATCATTGCAACTTCACTTTTGCTCCAGATAAACTTGTACACCATCAACGCATTGGACACTCACAGTTTTTTTATTTCCCTCATAACACATCAGTTTACATAGTCTGTCCAGATATACCACCAACTCATACATCAGCATCAGGATTATACATAGCACCAGACTACTGTGCGGTATTTACACCAGCCATGTCTACTTTATCCACCATCAATCACTACGCCATTCTCAATCATACACACAAACATTTCCACCCACTGCCTGATATGAACTTAAACATGAGCACAAGTATTAAGCTGACTTCACCTAAGTTTGAAACTATGCAGCTGATCAATGAAACAATGAAGCCCTGGGAAGATTTGAGTTTGAGTATGTTCAACCCATATTATGTGTATAGCCCAGCACCTACTGTCTTTATAATCGTCTGCATTGTAGTTCCAGTACTGCTGTTCGCAATGCACAGAATGCATGCAAGAATTGCTAATTTGGAGTCATTATTTAGTGGGGGGAGAGTTAACATCACAGTTAACCACCCTGAATGAAGTGTATATATTTTGTATATAGTATTAATTATATTTAAAAAAAAAAATACAAAGAAAAATGACCCATATATGGCAGACCAGTACCATTATCTTTAAATGAAATATTAATAACTCTTACCATAATCTTAATTTTAAACTATTTTTTATTCTTGCATGTATGCATTTCACTATAATAACCCAAGTACATACTGTATTACAGTTAAATAATTTACTTTAATGCATTTATTCAAATATGTATACAACTTGTTTAAAATGTAATATTACTGAATAATCACTATTTACTATGAATAATATATGTATACAGTATTCATACAATTATGTTACTTTTACAATATTATGTATTTCACTTAATTAGCTTATAAGTTCATTATAATGTGTATATAGTATGTATTAATATATTAGGACTATTAACTGTCGATGGTACGCCATTTTCGCGCGGCCGAGCAGATGTCAGGACTACATATTATAATTACAAATCATAATAGATAGATAGATAAATAGACAGATAGACAGCCCTCTGTGAGTCTGGGAAAAGGAAATGAGTTTGCAAGTTACACTGAGGAAAGCTGACGACAGCGGCCAGTAAGGAGATGATGCAGTTAGCTGTCAGCAGTCCTCTCGTGAACAAAGACCTAGTAACCATACACAACATATACACACATACTCACACACAGGCTTCTTAAACTTTCCATCCACGAGGAACACACGTGATACGTCTCCTGTTTCACCAGAATTTGGGAAAGAGAGCTCAGAAGGAGACAGGCCTTAGAAGAGACAGGTCACAGGGAGAAGGGCTTGGCAACTGAGAGAGAGGGACAGAGAGAGAGAGACAGAGATATAGCTAGCGGGACTGGACTCTATACTTACGCTCTGTGTGAGAGACTTGTTAATATTTCCAAGACAAATAAAAATAGTCCCATACTATTCTTTACCTCTCCTGTCACTACATGACAAATGGGAAGCTACTCCAAGATATAAAAACCGCTCGTCCACAAGTCTAAAAAATATATATATATAACTCAACCACAAAGGAACCACACAGTCTTTTATGACACAAAGTCATTTATGACAATCCTTCCCTATACCCAGAAAGGAGGATGGTGGACAGCAGGAGGAGAACAACTTCAGCCTGAGTCCACTGGGTGCACTTTTAAGATGAATCTGGGGATGCAACTATTACTACTACTACTACTGCTGCTGCTGCTGCTGCTGCAGCTGCTGCTTTTGTTTCTGCTGCTGCTTCTGTTGCTGCTGCTGCTAATGTTAACACTAATATAATACTAATAATATTAATATAATAATAATATAGTAGTAATCATACCATAAAAGTATGAAAATGATTAGATATAACAATAATGACATAGCACCTGGCCTAAAATTGCCATTCTTGCCTCTTGAATACTGTGTTATAGCAAAAGATTAACCACTAGAATATGATGCAGGTCACAAAGAAGTGCTTTGGCAAGGCAGTGTAGTTGCAGGATTGTTTCTTTCCACCCACTGAGTCACGTGAAACAAAATGCTAAAGGACGAAAATCTGGGCCAATTTAAAGTGAAAGAACTATAACAAAAAAGTTATCATTCTCGACCTAATTAACATGAAAATTGTAGAGATTATTTAACTTCAGTTTTCTTCAAGACAGACGGGAGAGGACACAATATCTTGGGAGGGGACACGAGATCTCGGAAGAGGACACAAGATCTCGGGAGAGGACACAAGATCTCGGGAGGGGACACAAAATCTCAGGAGGGGGACGCAAGATCTCGGGAGGGGACACAAGATCTTGGGAGGGGACACAAGCTCTCGGGAGGGGGGCGCAAGATCTTGGGAGGGGACACAAGATCTCGGGAGGGGGGTGCAAGATCTTGGGAGGGGGTTTAAGGTTCCAGGAGGGGGCACAAGATCTCGACAATAAGCCTTCCTCCTTGCTCACAAAAGATCTCAGAGCGCCACCATCGAGGGCCTCCATAACACGAACTATAAGGAAAAGAGAATGAAATTTAGTGAAACCCTCGTTCTTCCAAGCTGCTCTAGTGTTCAGTGTTCCGTATGTGTTTGCTCGGTGGCCGGCTTAGAAGAACTGGGGTACTCTCAGTGCAGCAATATGAACTCCTGGTTTTATGAATTTTGATGAGGCTTAGGTATGAGGTAGAAATAAGTCTCCTTGGTTACTAGACAAATTAACTCTTCAGTATGACTACATTTGGCTATCGCTCATAGTAGTAGTGGTAGTAGTAGCAGTGGTTGCAGTAATAATATTAATGGTAGCAGTAGCAGTAGTGGTAGTAGTAGTAGTAGTAGTAGTAGTAGTAGTAGTAGTTGTTGTTGTTGTAGCCCCAAGTTCATCGGACATGTGTACCCTGTGGACTGCATGCTTAACCCGCCCTGTCCTGTTGACGTATGGGTACATTGCAACATTTTGCATTTTGTCACGAGTCGGCTCGTGACATCATTTGGTGGGAAACCGCGAACTCTAGTAGAATCCCAGTGTTTATCGTTCAGTTAACCGCTCACCTGGCCGGGAGTGTTTTTCAGGCAATTTTTCAATGTGTCATAAATGATCGTCTTTGTGCAAGACATTAGCACTTCCACTGAGCGATTTATTGTGGGCGTGTTTCGCTCATTCTAGCCATTAGTAATGCGGCCGGACATTTGCCTCTTTCCCACGATACGAAGTCAGTCAAGGTTTGAATGCCACGGAAGCAGGTAGTGTGTGGCAGTGTCCTTCCTCAACGATACCCAGTTCCCACTGCTGCCGTATTCCCACCTACAGTAGTGTGATTGGCAAGAGGCTCAGTGTGTGCAGTGTTCTTCCTCAGTAACGACACCCAGTCATCCGCTTTGTCCACTTTTCTGACCAGTATTTTCTTTTCGTTTTCCTAGGCTTAAGAGTTAGCTTTTGAGTGAGCGAGTGAGTGCGATCTCTTTATTTTGAATTCGTCTTGAGACTTATGTAACGTTAATTTATTTTATTGTAATCAATAAGTTAATAGTTCTTTTTCTTTGGGCTTAATGTAATGTAAACTCATGTTTCATTTCTCCATAATTAAGCTTATTTCCCTTATAGCTCCTAGCTTGCATAAACGCTTTGCTATTCATAACTGGTACTTAGGCCAGTCTTGTTGTATTAAGCTTAAAATCTGTTGTGCCATCGAGGAGTTAATGCATCACCAAGAACCTGTTACCATTAATAGTATTAGTTATTGATTGTCAGGGGTGAAGTCACTTTCTCCAGAGGCTAACAGTACTAATAAACTGCAATTGTGAGGAATTAGTCTCTGTTGTGTACTGTTGAGAAAGTTTATAAATTCTCATTCTTAGAGAATCGGTGAAGCAAGCCACATAAAGTAATCTTTGCTTGATTTTCATAAGACAGTTCATTGTCCCTGCTCTTCAGTGTTATTGAATATTATCCTGTAATATTGCATATACTTTAAAAACCCTGTGACAATTGGCGACCTCGCCAGGATATTAACTCCTAGCTCTATAGCCATTCACGAGATAATACTCACTCGTTCATACTTAGGTATTTATCATCAAAGTCTATGGGCACTACTTTACTGGTGATTATTGTTTCATTTTTATTAATTTACATAATAGTTTTCACAGTGAGTTGTTTGTTTAATTTTCTTTCTTTATCAGTTTAATTAGATAAAACTGGTCACCACTAACCTGTACCTATATTCTTTATTCTTGATTATTGACATCTTTCTTTGCAAAAATCGCAGCCAGTACTGAGTTGCTAGTTTATTAGATTGAGTTAGCATCATGTCCACCAGCGTCTATGTACAGGAAGCCAAAGATATGGGTCTTACAGACCCAACTGAAATAAAGAATTATGTCCTCTCTCGGCTTAGTCACGAGCAGCAACGCGAGAGTGATGCTCGTGAGGAGCGTAGAATCCAACGTGAACACGAGCGAGAACAGCGCAAGAAACGCGAGAGAGAATGAGAACATGAGCAAAAACAATGCGAACTCAAGTTAGAACATGAGCGAGAACAACGAGAACACAAACGTGCCGAGCGAGAAGCACGCGAAAAACATGAACTTGAAGTGCTGAAGCTCAAGCGAGATTCCTTGGCTTCAGACACATCTGGTGCAGCTGGCCCAAGCTCCACGAGCGTTCTCCCTGCACATATTATGGCGACCCCACACATCAAGCTTCCCCCATACAAAGATGGCGAGCGAATCGAGCCATACATAGCTCGTTTTGAAGACATGGCTCAACTGTACCAGCTGGATGATGCAGCTAAGCAGCTTCAGTTTCTTAGCCTGTTTGAGGGCCCTGCCCTCGATATTCTCCACAGAATTCGTGGAGACAATCTCACATATGAGATGATGAAGGCTGCACTCGTCAAAGCGTACGGTCTCACAGCTGACGACGCCAAGAGCCAGTTCATGAGGGCGTGTTTACAGGATAAAGAGACTGCCGTTCAGTTTCTTGACCGGCTTACTGCTTACTTAGATGAGTGGATGGAGAAAGATAAAACTCCTTCCACGCATGAGGGGATAATTGACCTTATGCTGCGCATGCAGCTGGAAAAGTCATGGCCTGTTGAACTTATGGCTCAACTTAAGATCTGCCAGGTAAGAGATGCCGGCCAAATGGTGAAGAAGGCTGACGCATTCTTTACTGCATACGGGTATCAATCTCGCAAGCAGCATACCTGGAACAGGAAACCTGATAAATCTGGGAAACCGTCTCAGACTGAATCCCACCAACAAGGCCATTCTCAGAATAATGGCCAAGGTCCAAAACCGCAGAAGAAGGACCAGGGGCAAAACACTCAGAAATCTGAGAGGAAGAGGTACAACAGGTACCCTAATCAGCAGCAGTATCAGCCATGCAACCGACCATTGGGATTGTCCTTTTCAGCACCAGTTCAAGTGAATAGGAGGCAGGAAGCAAATGCAGCCTTCATTCTTCAATGGCAGCAGCACGGTGGTGATGTCCCTACCAGTACGGGTACTCCCCCACGATTCTCTAGTCCCACAGCGACAGTGAACCCCCCTCCACAGATGGCCAACGTTCCATCTCCCCAGGCAGTGAGTACGACCCCTCAAGCATCTAATTCTCAGGGCACCATGTTTGCCGCATCATTTATTCAGCAGCCTAATCAGTGGCTAGCTGCTGCCTCCACAGGCCCTCCCACAGGTGACAGTGCCTTCCTTGTTCAGCCAGGGTTTGTGGGAGCCATTCCTGTGAAGGTCCTGAGAGACAATGGTTCCTCAGGTTGCTCTGTCAGGCGAGTTTAGTTCGGCCTGAGCAGTACACAGGTCGACAGATCCAAGCTAACCTTATTGATGGATCAGTGAGATTGTTCCCTGAGGCATGTATCCAGGTGGCATCTCCATTTTACACTGGTATGACAGTCGCAGTTGTCATGCCAGAGCCTTTATTTGACCTAATCATAGGCAGTATTCCCGGTGCCAAGTATAGTTGTACCGAAGATGACGCTCAGACTTCGGCCGCAGTAACATGAGCCATCACTGAGGCTCCAGACTGTCACCCCTGTGACCATTGAGTCGCTGCAAGATCTGATGTGTAGCCAAATTGTTGTTCAAGAACAACATTCTGACCCGACACTTGCTGCCGTGCGAAAGAAACAAAAGGGTAGAGTGATAAAGTATTCATTGGGGGCTCAAGCAAAGTTCCATTTCTTAAACATGGATGGCTCTACCGTGAGTCATGAACACCTGAGGGCGAGGTTCGACTGCAGTTTGTCGCGTCCGCCAAGTACCGCCAAGCAGTGTTAGAATGGGGTCATTGTTCAGCCTCAGGAGGTCACATGGCCAAAAGGAAAACCCAGGGCCATATCCGAGCTGACTTTTTCTGGCCAGGGATGGGACGAGACATAGATAGTTTTGTGCGTTCCTGCAATGTGTGTCCACGTACCACTAATCAGGGACATGTCCTTCCTGTGCCGTTTGTAACCACACCCTTAATCTCTGAGTCAGTTGAGAGACAGAGTGGTGGTGAAGTGGGTGCAGACCTGACGTCTCGCCCATTGACCCCACAGGACACATCATGTCCAGGGCCTGTACATGCCTACGTACCGTAGGTTAAGGGGGGAGTTCGAGAACCTTGCAGAGATAGTCCGAGGCTGTGTATGAATTACCTTGTGGAACGTCTCAAGGTGTGGGCCTCTCTGAAGATTCCTGGAGAATGTATATTATCCACATGAGTGTTCACACCCACGGTGGGTGTTAAAACATGACCTGCCCGAGATTGTGTAGGGATTCTCAGCTTCCTGTCATTAATCGTAAGCGTAGAGTTAGTTAACCAGTAAACTGGGTTCGATTAGCAAATCGCAGCGTTTGATGTCCTGCACAGATGCCCAGTCTTTTCGCTCATGACCACGTTCGCTGGTTAATTTAGCGAATTGCAGCATTTGATGTCCAGTCTTTTCGCTAATTAGGTATAGGGTTTAACCAGTAAACCAGGTTCCATTAGCGAATCGCAGCATTTGATGTCCTGCACAGTTGCCCAGTCTTTTTGCTAATTAGTTAGGGTTTAACCAGTAAACTGGGTCAGCGTTTGATGTCCTGCACAAACGCTTTGACTACATTTCCTGGTTAATAACGTAAATAGTGTACTTTTTGTAACATAAGTACTGATTGCTAGGCAGAGAGAGAGAAATGACAATTTTGATGCTCCACCTTGATTGTTTTTGCAGGTGCAGCTGGCGTGTGCAGCACTGCCGTGCAGAATAGCTTGTCGTCCCTATTGTATGCTGCCACCCCTTCTCTTCTGCCTCGTCGTCATTATTTAATATAAATTTGCATTATGTAATTTTACATGTAGGTAGAGTCACACCACAACTGTCACACCTACACCGTGTATTACATACATTATGCTACCTAACACTTAGTTGTTAACGTAAATGTAGTGAACTTTTTGCTCAGTTTGACCTGAGTACAGGATTTTTCACCGTCGTCACGGAGTTTTTCCCTCAAGCTTGCTTCTATTAACGTAAATACGAGGTTTTTTTCGCTCACTGGCGACTGTGACTTTCTCCTGTAGCAGGATAGCACACACACACACCACAGTGTGAATCTTGTGTGACTGAGTTAGGAATTATATGTATGTATATTGAAATCTTTTTTTCTTCAAAAAAAAAAGATTTGATTTTCATGGGGCGTAATGTCACGAGTCGGCTCGTGACATCATTTGGTGGGAAACCGCGAACTGTAGTAGAATCCCAGTGTTTATCGTTCAGTTAACCGCTCACCCGGCCGGGAGTGTTTTTCAGGCAATTTTTCAATGTGTCATAAATGATCGTCTTTGTGCAAGACATTAGCACTTCTGCTTAGCAATTTATTGTGGGCATGTTTCCTCATTCTAGCCGTTAGTAATGCGGCCGGACATTTGCCTCTTTCCCACGATACGAAGTCAGTCAAGGTTTGAATGCCGCGGAAGCAGGTAGTGTGTGGCAGTGTCCTTCCTCAACGATACCCAGTTTTCACTGCCGCCGTATTCCCACCTACAGTAGTGTGATTGGCAAGAGGCTCAGTGTGTGCAGTGTTCTTCCTCAGTAACGACACCCAGTCATCCGCTTTGTCCACTTTTCTGACCAGTATTTTCTTTTCTCTTTACATCCATTCTAAGCGAACGACATTTAAACACTTTTTTCATTCCTCCCAGCACCTTTCCTACTTCATTTATTCTAAACTTCACTTCTGTATCTATTCTTCCATCCACAGCAACATTTGACCCTAGATATTTAAAACAATCTACCTCCTCAAGCAACTCACCATTTAAAACTATATTCATCCCCCTACCATCTATCAACCTCGTACACTTCATCACTTTACTCTTATTCTCATTTACTTTCAATTTCCTCCTTTCACACACCCTTCCAAACTCCTCTACCAACTGTCTGAATCTCTCCTCTGAATCAGCCACCAGTGCAGTATCATCTGCAAACAGCAGCTGCTTCAGATTCCACTCTCCACCATCAACATTCACCAGAGGGTGTTGTGGTACCGACTGCATTATATGGAGCTGAAACATGGAATATGGGTGTAGCAGAGAGGAAAAGTTTGAATGTAATGGAGATGAGGTGTCTGAGGAGTATGTGTGGAGTGACGCTTATGGATCGGGTGCGAAATGATGAAGTGCGAAGGAGAACTGGAGTTGTTCGGGAAATGACTGGTAGAGTTGAGCAGAGGCTGTTGCGATGGTTTGGGCATATGGAGAGAATGGATAATGAGCGATTGGTGAAAAAGATAACTAGATCTGATGTGAGAGGTGTAAGGCTGAGAGGAAGATCACGAATAGGATGGATGGACAGTGTGAAGAGAGCGTTGGATGCGAGAGGGATGTTTGTTGAGCAAGGAAGAGTGGCTCTGCATGACAGAAATAAATGGAGAGAAATTGTGAATGAATAAGTGATGATGCAGCCCTGAGGGGATATTCTCCCGCATTTGGTCTGATCAGCTAGTCAGGTCAGGTGCGGGTAAGGGGATGGGTCTGTTATGATGTGGCAGGGGTAAACCAGTTCTGCTGTCGGGCCCTGCTGTGGATGTCACTGATTGCATTGCGCAGTTGACCCTTGTGCGGTGTGGTGCGGTGAGGATCTGTCCATTCTCGCCTTTGGGGCTAAGATGCAAATGAATGTGTTTGAATGGATGAGTAAATGGGGAGTGTGTCGTCCTGTCTCGGCTACCTCCCTTTCCTTGGGGGAAGCAGCCTAGGTATATAGATAGATAGAGATTTTCTTTTCGTTTTCCTGGGCTTAAGAGTTAGCTTTTGAGTGAGCGAGTGAGTGCGATCTCTTTATTTTGAATTCGTTTTGAGACTCATGTAACGTTAATTTATTTTATTGTAATCAATAAATTAACGGTTCTTTTTCTTTGAGCTTAATGTAATGTAATCTCGTGTTTCATTTCTCCATAATTAAGCTTATTTCCCTTATAGCTCCTAGCTTGCCTAAACGCTTTGCTATTCATAACTGGTACTTAGGCCAGTCTTGTTGTATTAAGCTTAAAATCTGTTGTGCCATCGAGGAGTTAATGCATCACCAAGAACCTGTTACCATTAATAGTATTAGTTATTGATTGTCAGGGGTGAAGTCACTTTCTCCAGAGGCTAACAGTACTAAAAAACAGCAATTGTGAGGAATTAGTCTCTGCTGTGTACTGTTGAGAAAGTTTATAAATTCTCGTTCTTAGAGAATCGGTGAAGCAAGCCAGAAGAAAGTAACCATTGCTTGATTTTCATAAGACAATTCATTGTCCCTGCTCCTCAGTATTATTGAATATTATCCTGTAATATTGCATATATTTTAAAAACCCCGTGACAATTACACATTTGCCAGTCCCGACGACGAACTGGTACGTCGTGCAATTGCAAGGTCGCTAATTTGCACAATTTTCAATTTTCGCTCGTGATTTTTCGTACGTATACATGGGACACCTTCCTCTATTCCCCTACAAGATGCCAAGCAGGTACAATGCCTTACACCGCATAACCTCCCCCCCCATTGTCTCGGCGATTCACCTGTTACCAGTGACCTGGCCAACAAAGACATTCAGGGCCAGAGTGATTTCCCAATCGAAGACAATATGGAGGACAAAGTTTACATAGCATTAGAGGAAGAAACAGTCAGAAATGATGATCAGGTAATGTGGCAAAAGAAGGTCAGGAATGGTGATGAGTCAGTGAGTGAAACAATGCTTATAATGCCTATATTACTGTTTGAAAACCAATATACTCTCATACTACATATAAATTCGTACAACCAAATAATTAAATACCATTTATGAGTGGTGTGGAATAGTTATCCTCCCATAGAACTCGTTTTCTTTGCAGCCAGCCTGATAGAAAACCCTGTAAGGTAAGGAGGTACTCCTACCTGTATCAAGTATCTTAAACCTCAGGTGAGCGATTTCTCTATGAATTATCGATGTTTCTCACCAAAAGCGGAGGTTATAGCAAAAAAAAAAATTTTTCCAAAAATGCTCGGGACTGGGGGGTGTCGGAGGTGCGAAAGTGCTCAGGACGTGACGGGTTAAGCTACCCTCCCTGCAGTCCACCATCCTTCTTTCGGGGGATTGGGATGTAGTTGAGGGACGTTTGTATAATCAGGCAGTGGAGCTGCCGGTTATGTCAGTGCCACCATGTGAAGGCGTCCTGCACCAGCATCTCGCCATTCTAAACACCTAATAAGGCAAGATTTTTTTATTTTTACAGCCTTTTTGGTCAGCTACTCTGTGGTCAAAAAAATATTCAGGTGTCACAAATTTTTCCACCTATATTTTGTAACGTCTTTCACAATTTTGCAAAATACCTGTTGAATTAAAATGCAGTCTTTGTATTGTATTAACCCTCTGATGATGGAGATAACTCTAGCAGTCAATACCAGCAAACGTTAGAAAACTAATGTTAGAAAGCGATCAGGAACAACTATGAAAAAGATAATAAGTAACCTTCTCCTCCTCCTCCTCCTCCTCCTCCTCCTCTCCTTCATCTTTCTTTTTCTCTTCCTCTTCCTTTTCCTTTTTCTCATCTTATTCCTCTTCCATTTCCTCTTCCTCTTCTTTTTTCTCTTCCCTTTCCTCTTCTTCTTTGTCCTCCTCCTCCTCCTTGTTCTCCTGAAAAAAAAAAAGTAATAATAATAACCTGAGGATGCTTACACCACCCGGCATGGTTTGCTTCCCCAGCCCCCTTCCCACCCGCTTAGAAGGCCGCCACGCTGAAGGTGTTCATCCCTCCCCCCCAGTACACTGACAGTAGTAGCAGTAGTAGCAACTAAGGACCCAGGTTCATCTGAGAAGTGGATTGAAGGCTGCAGTTGCACATCTCCAGCAGTCTACCATCCTCCTCTTGGGGAATAGGGGGGTCGTTTGAGAGATTACTGCTACTAGTATGATTACTACCATCTGTTCTGCCACTAATAATAATAGTAATAATAATAATAATAATAATAATAATAATAACAATAATAATAATCTATCTATCTATCTATTGCCAGACGCCTCAATCCCATTTGGGGTGGCCACGAACAAAACGCCTCCAAGTCACCCTGTCCCCCGCCATTGCACTGTCCTGCTCCCAACTCACACCCCCCTCTCTCATATACTTCTCCACCCCATCCATCCATCTCATCCATGGCCTCCCCCTCCCTCTTCCCCCCTCCACCTCACTCACATAAACTCTCTTCGTCAGTCTTTCACCCTCCATCGTCTCCACATGGCCAAACCACCTCAGTGTGTTCCTCATAACGCTTCCTATCACATCCACATCCACACCACAACGCTCCTTTATATCCTCATTCGTCAGCCTGTCTCTCCATGTGACTCCACAGGCTCCTCTTAAATAACTCATTTCCACTGCTCTCACTCTTGACTTGTGTCTTTCCAACAACGTCCAAGCTTCACTTCCATACGTTAGAGTTGGTATCACAATACTGTCATGTAGTAACTTTTACTTCCATGCTCACTTCCTTGTTTCTTATCACTGCTTTCAAAGAACCAGCAACCTTTCTTCCCTGCTGTACCTTTCAAGCACTTCACCCTCCAAACCTCCATCCTTACTCATCACACTATCCATGTACTTAAACGTACTCACATTTTCCAATTCCTCACCATCCAACCTCGTTATACATTCAGGGACTTCACCTCTCTCAAAGACCATCACTTTACTCTTCCCTACATTCATCTTAGATTCCGTTTCTTACACACTCTCCCAAACTCATCCACCAAGCCTTGCGTCTCCCCTTCGTTTTCACTCAACAACACAGTATCATCTGCAAAGAACAGTACAGGGAGTTTCCAAACACTATCCTCTTTCACCAGGGCCACTCCAACATCCACTACCCTACTTTGTACCTCTTTTATTACCCCATCCATGTACAGATTGAACAACCATGGAGACATGACACATCCCTGGTTCAACCCAACCTTCAAAGAGAAAAATTCACTTAGTTCACCATCCACACGCACTGCAGCCTTAGCATCATCATACATACTCTTCACAACAGCATTCAACAACTTCCCATCTACTCCATATATTCTTAATACTTTCCACAGTCCTTGTCTATCCACCCTGTCATATGCTTTCTCCAAATCCATGAAAGCCGCATACAACTTTTTTCCCTTCTCTAGAAACTTTTCCACTAAAGATCTAAGAATGAATATCTGATCTACACAACCTCTTCCCTTCCTAAAGCCTCCCTGTTCTTCTCCAACTAATTCCTATGTTCTTTCTCTAACTCTGTCAATAAGTATCCTACCATACACTTTTCCTATTATACTAAGAAGACAAATGCCCCTATGATTACCACACACTTCTTTTTCCCCTTTTCCTTTGTACAAGGGAATACTTATACCTGACTTCCAATCCTCCAGGACTCTACATTCCTCCCAGGCCAATCTACACATCTTCCACATTCATTCTACTACAATCTCCCCCATGCTTCAGCATTTCACCACACACTCCATCAATTCCTGGGGCTTTCCCCAATTTAACTTTCTTCATTGCTTCCACAACTTCTATCCTACTGATTTCTTCCCGTCTTCTCTCCTCCCTCCTTCTCCCAGCCATTCCCCAGCCACTTATACTCGCATTACTTCCATCCTGTATGTTCAACAATTCCTTAAAGTGTTCTCTCCATCTGCTCACTTTTTCTCCCTTCTCCACTAGTAATCTACCATTTTTATCTCTCACTCCCCTGCTAACTTCACTTCCACCCTGTCTTACTCTCTTCACCTCTTTCCAGGACATTTTCTTACAGTCTCTCCACTTACACTCAAATTCCTTCCAAATTCCTCATCCACTCTCTTCTTACTCTCTCTTACTAATCTTTTCACCTCTCTCTTTCTTTCTACATATAACTCTCTCTTCCGCCTCTCAACTTCTTCCACGGCCCTATTTCTCATCCATTCATTGTATGCTTTCTTCTTTTGTGCCACAGCCTGTCTCACCTCTTCATTCCACCACGCTGTTCCTTGCACCCCCCTTCATCTTCTCTTCCTCCCACACACTACATCACATGCTGCACATATTTCTTCTGTAAATATCCTGCACACACCTTCCACGTCCCCCATCTGCTCCAATTCATATTTGCCCAATCGTTCCTCCACTTCTCTCTTATACTCTGCCTTTTTCTCATCCTCTTGTAACCTTTCCACTCTCCTTGCAACTACTCCTTCCTCTCGCCTTTCCTTTCTTCTATTTCTCCATCTTACTTGGATCCTCATTCTGGCCACCACCAAGCAGTGGTCAGAAAGTCCACTCCCCCAACCTCTATAAGCTCTTGCATCCATTACACATCTTCGCATCCTTTCATCCACACACACATAATCGATCATTGCCTTCTTTTCAGTCAGTTCACCACCCACCCTTCTCATCACTCGCCATGTATACCTGTGGATCATTTTGTGCCTGAAGAGGGTATTGGCTATGACCAACCCCCTCTCAGCACAAATGTCCACTAACGCACTGCCATTCTCATCTATCTCAGCAGGCACACGCCACTCACCAACTATTCCATCCACCACATATGGTCTAATACCATGTTTTAGACCATATGTGTACTGTTTTTCTTATTTCTTCAAAATTCTTGTAGTGTCATTCCTTAATTTTTTTCACGAGTCCAGTGCATACCTGGCACTACATATAAATTCGTACAACCAAATAATTAAATACCATTTATGAGTGGTGTGGAATAGTTATCCTCCCATAGAACTCGTTTTCTTTGCAGCCAGCCTGATAGAAAACCCTGTAAGGTAAGGAGGTACTCCTACCTGTATCAAGTATCTTAAACCTCAGGTGAGCGATTTCTCTATGAATTATCGATGTTTCTCACCAAAAGCGGAGGTTATAGCAAAAAAAAAAATTTTTCCAAAAATGCTCGGGACTGGGGGGTGTCGGAGGTGCGAAAGTGCTCAGGACGTGACGGGTTAAGCTACCCTCCCTGCAGTCCACCATCCTTCTTTCGGGGGATTGGGATGTAGTTGAGGGACGTTTGTATAATCAGGCAGTGGAGCTGCCGGTTATGTCAGTGCCACCATGTGAAGGCGTCCTGCACCAGCATCTCGCCATTCTAAACACCTAATAAGGCAAGATTTTTTTATTTTTACAGCCTTTTTGGTCAGCTACTCTGTGGTCAAAAAAATATTCAGGTGTCACAAATTTTTCCACCTATATTTTGTAACGTCTTTCACAATTTTGCAAAATACCTGTTGAATTAAAATGCAGTCTTTGTATTGTATTAACCCTCTGATGATGGAGATAACTCTAGCAGTCAATACCAGCAAACGTTAGAAAACTAATGTTAGAAAGCGATCAGGAACAACTATGAAAAAGATAATAAGTAACCTTCTCCTCCTCCTCCTCCTCCTCCTCCTCCTCTCCTTCATCTTTCTTTTTCTCTTCCTCTTCCTTTTCCTTTTTCTCATCTTATTCCTCTTCCATTTCCTCTTCCTCTTCTTTTTTCTCTTCCCTTTCCTCTTCTTCTTTGTCCTCCTCCTCCTCCTTGTTCTCCTGAAAAAAAAAAGTAATAATAATAACCTGAGGATGCTTACACCACCCGGCATGGTTTGCTTCCCCAGCCCCCTTCCCACCCGCTTAGAAGGCCGCCACGCTGAAGGTGTTCATCCCTCCCCCCCAGTACACTGACAGTAGTAGCAGTAGTAGCAACTAAGGACCCAGGTTCATCTGAGAAGTGGATTGAAGGCTGCAGTTGCACATCTCCAGCAGTCTACCATCCTCCTCTTGGGGAATAGGGGGGTCGTTTGAGAGATTACTGCTACTAGTATGATTACTACCATCTGTTCTGCCACTAATAATAATAGTAATAATAATAATAATAATAATAATAATAATAACAATAATAATAATCTATCTATCTATCTATTGCCAGACGCCTCAATCCCATTTGGGGTGGCCACGAACAAAACGCCTCCAAGTTACCCTGTCCCCCGCCATTGCACTGTCCTGCTCCCAACTCACACCCCCCTCTCTCATATACTTCTCCACCCCATCCATCCATCTCATCCATGGCCTCCCCCTCCCTCTTCCCCCCTCCACCTCACTCACATAAACTCTCTTCGTCAGTCTTTCACCCTCCATCGTCTCCACATGGCCAAACCACCTCAGTGTGTTCCTCATAACGCTTCCTATCACATCCACATCCACACCACAACGCTCCTTTATATCCTCATTCGTCAGCCTGTCTCTCCATGTGACTCCACAGGCTCCTCTTAAATAACTCATTTCCACTGCTCTCACTCTTGACTTGTGTCTTTCCAACAACGTCCAAGCTTCACTTCCATACGTTAGAGTTGGTATCACAATACTGTCATGTAGTAACTTTTTTACTTCCATGCTCACTTCCTTGTTTCTTATCACTGCTTTCAAAGAACCAGCAACCTTTCTTCCCTGCTGTACCTTTCAAGCACTTCACCCTCCAAACCTCCATCCTTACTCATCACACTATCCATGTACTTAAACGTACTCACATTTTCCAATTCCTCACCATCCAACCTCGTTATACATTCAGGGACTTCACCTCTCTCAAAGACCATCACTTTACTCTTCCCTACATTCATCTTAGATTCCGTTTCTTACACACTCTCCCAAACTCATCCACCAAGCCTTGCGTCTCCCCTTCGTTTTCACTCAACAACACAGTATCATCTGCAAAGAACAGTACAGGGAGTTTCCAAACACTATCCTCTTTCACCAGGGCCACTCCAACATCCACTACCCTACTTTGTACCTCTTTTATTACCCCATCCATGTACAGATTGAACAACCATGGAGACATGACACATCCCTGGTTCAACCCAACCTTCAAAGAGAAAAATTCACTTAGTTCACCATCCACACGCACTGCAGCCTTAGCATCATCATACATACTCTTCACAACAGCATTCAACAACTTCCCATCTACTCCATATATTCTTAATACTTTCCACAGTCCTTGTCTATCCACCCTGTCATATGCTTTCTCCAAATCCATGAAAGCCGCATACAACTTTTTTCCCTTCTCTAGAAACTTTTCCACTAAAGATCTAAGAATGAATATCTGATCTACACAACCTCTTCCCTTCCTAAAGCCTCCCTGTTCTTCTCCAACTAATTCCTATGTTCTTTCTCTAACTCTGTCAATAAGTATCCTACCATACACTTTTCCTATTATACTAAGAAAACAAATGCCCCTATGATTACCACACACTTCTTTTTCCCCTTTTCCTTTGTACAAGGGAATACTTATACCTGACTTCCAATCCTCCAGGACTCTACATTCCTCCCAGGCCAATCTACACATCTTCCACATTCATTCTACTACAATCTCCCCCATGCTTCAGCATTTCACCACACACTCCATCAATTCCTGGGGCTTTCCCCAATTTAACTTTCTTCATTGCTTCCACAACTTCTATCCTACTGATTTCTTCCCGTCTTCTCTCCTCCCTCCTTCTCCCAGCCATTCCCCAGCCACTTATACTCGCATTACTTCCATCCTGTATGTTCAACAATTCCTTAAAGTGTTCTCTCCATCTGCTCACTTTTTCTCCCTTCTCCACTAGTAATCTACCATTTTTATCTCTCACTCCCCTGCTAACTTCACTTCCACCCTGTCTTACTCTCTTCACCTCTTTCCAAGACATTTTCTTACAGTCTCTCCACTTACACTCAAATTCCTTCCAAATTCCTCATCCACTCTCTTCTTACTCTCTCTTACTAATCTTTTCACCTCTCTCTTTCTTTCTACATATAACTCTCTCTTCCGCCTCTCAACTTCTTCCACGGCCCTATTTCTCATCCATTCATTGTATGCTTTCTTCTTTTGTGCCACAGCCTGTCTCACCTCTTCATTCCACCACGCTGTTCCTTGCACCCCCTTCCGTCTTCTCTTCCTCCCACACACTACATCACATGCTGCACATATTTCTTCTGTAAATATCCTGCACACACCTTCCACGTCCCCCATCTGCTCCAATTCATATTTGCCCAATCGTTCCTCCACTTCTCTCTTATACTCTGCCTTTTTCTCATCCTCTTGTAACCTTTCCACTCTCCTTGCAACTACTCCTTCCTCTCGCCTTTCCTTTCTTCTATTTCTCCATCTTACTTGGATCCTCATTCTGGCCACCACCAAGCAGTGGTCAGAAAGTCCACTCCCCCAACCTCTATAAGCTCTTGCATCCATTACACATCTTCGCATCCTTTCATCCACACACACATAATCGATCATTGCCTTCTTTTCAGTCAGTTCACCACCCACCCTTCTCATCACTCGCCATGTATACCTGTGGATCATTTTGTGCCTGAAGAGGGTATTGGCTATGACCAACCCCCTCTCAGCACAAATGTCCACTAACGCACTGCCATTCTCATCTATCTCAGCAGGCACACGCCACTCACCAACTATTCCATCCACCACATATGGTCTAATACCATGTTTTAGACCATATGTGTACTGTTTTTCTTATTTCTTCAAAATTCTTGTAGTGTCATTCCTTAATTTTTTTCACGAGTCCAGTGCATACCTGGCACACATGTTCTTTGGGTATATATAATAATCTACCTATTTTTGCATTCTTTTGAACTAGGCCTTTTAAAGAAATATACTGTAAGTGAATCCATATCTGTGTATGTGGAATATGGCAACACGAATCCGTAGAGTTTGAAACATTTTGCCAATGTTTAAAATACAAAAGATAAATTTCCAGTTATTTATTGGTGGAGACCATCCTGAAATCCCTTGACAATGTTGGTAATCTTGACACTAGTTTAGCTTAGATCCTGTAGAGAGTCAGAGGAAGGACGATCATGTGAGTGTTTTGGTGTAGTGTGGTGCAATGTGTAATGCAGTGTGTAGTGTAGTGTGTGTAGTGTGTGTAGTGTGGAGAAAGAAGGAAACACATCATGTGAGGTGTGGATGTCTGAAGATGACTTGCAGTATTGTCACAGCCCCGAGACTCAGTGTCAAATTTGTGTCATGCTGAGACTGATTCATGGCCCGCTTCAGTACCCTCCCTTCCCTACCCCCTATACCACCCCTCCACCCCCCACGCCACCCCTCCACCTCCTCCGCCAACCCTAACCTCCTCTCTCAATGGGATAGAGCGACGAGCTGTATCGACACGGAGATAGACGGAGCCAGAAGGACAGAGAAACAGACAGACTGGAGGGGAAACAGGTTGCAATTTTGTGTGTGTGTGTGTGTGTGTGTGTGTGTGTGTGTGTGTGAGAGAGAGAGAGAGAGAGAGACAGACAGACAGACAGACAGACAGACAGACTCTCCCATACTCTCCTGCATTTCTCACCAATACTGCAGCTCTACCTTTGCCATACGGGTCACCAACACGTCTTACACCCCGCCACCGTCCCAGCCACGGTACCTGCCCTTCTGGTGGTGTTAACTGCCGCGCGATGGGACGGTATTCACGGCGGATTTACGGGGTATTTACGAGGCCGGATGTGACGCTTTAGGTGGTATTGTGAGAGGATTAGGACGCTGAGTCACTAACACTTCTTCCTTACTATCCTCTGTTCACTTTAATTTGGCCTAAGACTGCAATCCCTCCATCTTGAATGCTGAGTTGCAACAAGAGATGAACCCTAGAACACGATGCTAGTAACGAAGAATCGCTATGGAAACGATGTATAGCGGTAGTGTTGTCATATTGCTAGTAACGAAGAAGTGCTATGTAAATGCTGCGGTAGTGTTGGCATATTGCTAGTAATGAAGAAGTGCTATGGAAACGATGTATGCTGTAGTGTTGTCATATTGCTAGTAACGAAGAAGTGCAATGGAAATGCTGCGGTAGTGTAGTCCTATGCTGCCAGTAGTGTTTGTGATAGAGGCCTTCACGTGGTGGCACTGATATAACCCAGCAGCTGTACACACCGCTTACACACACGTTCCTCTGTGTCCTCACAGCTTCAGCCTGCACTCCACTAGGTACACATCCAATTGAACCTGATGCAACAACAACAACAACAGCAGCAGCAACAACAACAACAACAACAATGGCGCCGATTTTTTATGCAGGAAAGAAGGAACCAAAGGCCAGGAGCCCACAAGATTGTTCCCTCCAATAGAAAACAAAACCTGTTAACAGAGAGCCGAATTCAAGACATGATCATTTCGGGATGCCTGACACACTGCGTTTGAAAGACTGGAAAGCAAAGGCAGTAGGAAATACAGACAGAGGGCGACAGTTCCAGAGTTATCCTGTTGCATACATGAAGGACTGGGAAATACGGAAAATAGGCTGAAAAGGACAAAATTGTCTACAAAATGACACTAGAGGAAGTATGGATATATTTCCCCATTTGACACGGTGCTA
>NC_136985.1:8630791-8848291 GCF_032717465.1 Coenobita brevimanus | reverse complement strand
AACTTAACTCCTCCTGTATTACTTTTTCTGCTATTTGTATATCTGGTAGTACGTGTGGACATGCGTGTTCCACATAGTCCCTCTCAAATTTTTTTTCTTCTGTAAAAACTAATTGGAAATTCTTATTTAGTGCTTCTCAAATATCTGTCCCTTGTGTATAAGTGATTCCCTCGTCCGTAATGGATTGTATTATATCTTTTACTTTGGTTTTGCTTCTGATATAGCTGTAAAACAGCTTTGGTTGATCACTACTTTTATTTATTATATCCTCCTCAAACTGTTTTTGGGCTTCCCTCCTTATTCTTGTATAGTCGTTTCTTGCCTGTTTGTAATTATTATACGCCCTTTCACTATTGTGTCTTCTGTATCTATTCCACAACAAATCTCTTCTTTCTTTTGATTTTTTACATTCTGTATTGAACCATTTCTGTATTTTCTTATCTGCTTCTTTGTGCTGTGGGATGTACTTCTGGACTCCTATTTCATAAAATTCACAAAATTTTTTATATACAGCATTTAAATCTTGTCCTCTAAGCTCATTTTCCCAATCAACTTCTAAGAAATACTTCTTTAGGTCTTGATAATTTCCCTTTTTATAGTTTAGGCTCTTTTTGTAACTGTCATTGCTGTTTACTATATCATATGCTATCCTGGAGTTACAATTTAGTACTGCATGATCGCTTTTGCCGAGTGGAGGGTGATATATTAAACTGTCAATATCATTTTCTTGCCTAGTAAATATTAGATCTAGCACTGAAGGTACATCAAGTCCTCTTTTTCTGGTGGTTTCCCTCACATGTTGCGATAAGAAAATCTCTTGTACGAGAACCAGGAGCTTTTGGTCCCAACAGCTTTCTTGGCTATTTATATCTAGAGTATTCCAATTTATATTTGTATTGAAGTCCCCAGTTAGTATAATTCTTTCCGATTTCTCTTCCATTTTATGTAGCAATGATCTTATACTCTGAATTGTACTCTCTGCCAGGTCCTCATATTCGTCTCTTTCCCATGTGTTTGATCTAGGTGGCATGTACAAATTGGCTACAATTACTTTACCTTCAGATGTGTCGATCTCTACTGCAATCAGTTCTACTTGTGATGGTATATCTAGGTTTATTTCCTTGACTTTTAGATTTCTCTTAGTTAATATTATAATTTCTCCTCCTTTTTTTAAATTTCTGTCTCTTCTCCATATATTGTATTCCTCTAAGTTTAGTATGTCATTGGATATTCTTGGTGTTAATTTTGTTTCAGTTAGGCATATTATTTGTGGTTCATTTTCTCTGACATAATCATTCATCTCTAGTAATTTAGATACCATTCCATCCACATTTGAGTACATCAACTTTATCATCTTGTTTATATACTTGTCATGACATGGTTCTACTACCTTCCTCCTTTTTCTTCCATCCTGTTTGTGTACCACTTTCGTACCTGCAATCCTATTACTTTGTAAAAAAATTTCTTCTCCTCTTCTGATCTTCCCTCATTTTTTGTTTTTGCTTCCTCCCTTTTCTCTTTCAGTAATTCCAGTTCCTCTTGTGTTAGGCATCTTTTTATCTATACATTTTTGAACACCTCTTTTTCCATAAGATTCTTTGCATTTTTTATTATCTCTTCCACAGTGTTTACACTCTGGAAAGTCACCTTTAGAGGTCTTGTCTTGCTTTTCTCGTATTTCCCTAACCTTTTGTGTTCCTCTATGTCTTTACTACAGATTTCCTCTGATACTTCTTTCAGTAAGTTCATTACATTTGTCATCTCCTTTTTGTCTCTTGTGATCTTGTTTTTAATTTCTTCCTCTTCTATACCAGTGATTACTATTGATTTGTTTATCTCTACTGAATCTCTGACTAACTTTGGATTGTTTTGGATTATTCTTTTCACCTCCTTTTTGATGCTTTTTTCCTCCACCCTTGTTCTAAGTCTTTCTTTACTTTCACAATTTCAGCATACGTGGTTTCTACATTATTTTTGTAGATTTGCACAGCTTCATTCACTTGTATTATCTTCTCCTCAATATCACTGCTCTGGTCAATAAGACTGCTAACTTGCCTAATTGTCTCTGTGTCATTTTTGAACTCTTCCATAACACTCTCGTGATTGACTACTGTACTTGCCATTTCACTCACTTTCTTCCTAAGCGTACTCAATTCCACTGTTAGTTCACTGATGGTTGTGTCTTTCTTATTGGCCTCCCTTCCTAGTTTTTCCATTTCTTCCTTTTGCAAGTGCATGTGCTTCCTTATTTCATCAATTTCATTTTTGAAAGCCATTACTAGTTTGTTTACACGTTCGACCAGTCTATTGTGAGTTTCCATTCTAACCAGTTCTTGGTAGAAATCATCATTTTGCTTTTTACCTTTATCCCTTTTCTTTTCCAAATTTGCTTTACTAAAGTATGTATCCATTTTGCAATACTTAAAGTGCAAAGCATGTACTTACAATCTCCGTGTTGTTGTAGTCTAAACAAACCTCAGAGATGACTCAGCATATTCTTTCGTCTTGGTTCTATTTCCTGTTTGAACAAGTCTTGTTTAAACTTATTATTTTTTTCCTTTTAATAATGAAC
Organism: Coenobita brevimanus; assembly: GCF_032717465.1. Taxonomy (NCBI): domain Eukaryota; kingdom Metazoa; phylum Arthropoda; class Malacostraca; order Decapoda; family Coenobitidae; genus Coenobita; species Coenobita brevimanus. Next base: position 8,845,719 of record NC_136985.1, on the reverse strand, counting down.
AATCATTTAGTCTAACCTGGTACTGAGCTTGACTCACACAAAGATACAAATTAAGGCAATGCCACTGGCTGTGATGATTTGGTACTGAGCGCCGGTGACGCACGTCCGCCTAGATTGAATCCCTGTGTGTGTGTGTGTGTGTGTGTGTGTGTGTGTGTGTGTGTGAGTGTGTGTGTGTGTGTGTGTGGAGTTCTGTGTGTGTGTGTATGTACTGTATATATGCAAGTACAGTATGTATGCATATGTGTATATATATGTGTGTATGTATGTATATTTGTAAGTACAGTACTTGTGTGTATGCATATATATATATATATATAGCCTATGATTTCATCATCCTTTGTGTAATTCTAACATACAGTATGCTGCATGTTTGATCACGAGCGTGTTCTACCTCACTCCCCCCTTCTACCCTTATAGTAGAGTAAGTAGTTCTTTTTGTTATTCAGAGCAGGATTGTCAACTCTTTGTCCCCTATGGCTTCATTTGCGCGTCCTTCTTACAAGTTGTATCAAGCTCTGCCGGCCCCTATATAATGAGCTCAGTCTCTACATTAATTGCCACTTAGATCTACTCCTCACTTTGCTCACATCTCTGTCCTCCCCTGTACAGTTGTTATTATTGTGAGTGCTCAGGAAGTCTCCAGCCATCTAGCAGCTGTGTAATTTGAGTATAAGTGTTATTACATTTTTTCCTTGTAGTGTATAGCATGAGGTGTTGATTCGTGGGCCTAGTGAAGTTTTTGTGATTCATGTGTTTTAAGTGTCAGCCATTATTGATAATATTTTGTATCTGTAATAATATATCTTGCATTCACTGAGCATTATCCGGTTTTCTCATTTTATCAGGGCTGACTTAGATAAATTTACACTTACTAATTTCGTGTTAATAGACGCTATTGCAGTTAACCATATATCTAACCTGTTTTTTTGCCATTACATTATCCTTATGAGTCCTGAATATTTAGTTGTTAGTTTGTGCATTAAACTTTAACTTGTAATTTTACCTAACTCTTTTGTTTTGAACCTGGAACTTTGCGGGACAGTAGTGATTTTTAGTATTCTCTCTTAAAGTGTACATTATCATTCTCTGTTCCGTAACATAAATTTGGCGACCTCTTATCAGGATATTCAGGATATTATCATAAGGATAGTGCTTGATATTTTGTGACTGTGATTTATTCATGATGTCTACTATTACTATGCTTGATGAAGCCAAAGATATTTTGTCAAATGTGCAAACAGTGTGTGATGTAGAAAACAGAACAAAGAATGAACTTAAGCTTGTTGCTCAACAATTGGGAATTGCAGTTCACTCTCATCATTCTAAAGATCAAATTGTTGGCATGATTAACAAAAGCTTGTTTAATGTAACTCCTCCAAATGAGCAAACGAAGATTGAAATAGCTAAGTTACAGCTAGCTCTGTAGGAGGCTTGTGCTAAGGAGGCTGAGTTTCAGGCACGTGCTAAGGAGGCTGAGTCTCAGGCTCGTATTCAGGAGGCACAGGCACAGGCACAGGCTCAGGCACAAATTGAACTTGCTAGGATTCAGGCAGACCATGAGTATCACATGAAACAAGGTTGAACTGGATCATCTAGCTCTGATGATTTTGATGTGGCTAAAAATGTTAAACTTGTCCCTCCTTTTAATGAATCTGATTTAACAAAGTATTTTCAGTTGTTTGAGAGGGTAGCTACAGGTTTTAATTGGCCCAAAAAGTATTGGCCAGTACTCCTTCAAACTGTTCTCACCGGTAAAGCTCAAGTAACTTATGCATCTTTGCCTCAGGATCAATCTGATAATTATGATGTAGTTAAGAGCTTGATTCTTAAGGCCTATGAGCTTGTTCCTGAAGCCTATAGAGTAAAATTTAGGACAACTTACAAGCAAGATAAGCAATCCCATGTTGAGTATGCAAAAATAAAAGAAGATCTGTTAGAGCAGTGGTTAAATTCTAAGAATGTGGATTCTGATTTTGGTAAATTTAAACAGTTGATTTTGCTGAAGGACTTCAAAAGGTGTGTTAATAAAGATGTGAGCCTATATCTTGATGAGAGAAGAATAGATAATTTGTCTGATGCTGCAGTTTTAGCTGATGAATATGTTCTCACTCACAAGAGATATTCTAAAGAAAAAAGGAAAGCTGAGAGTAAGTACGTTGCCTCTACTCAGAGTACAGGTAACAGGAAGGAGAATAAAGATGATGTTTCTCAGGAAGAAAATACCAGCTTCACCTCTAGATTTCAGAAAAGTAAATGTACTTATTGTAGTAACCTTGGTCATACTACGGAGAAATGTTTCAGGAGACAGCGTGATGTGAACAAAAAGGAGTCTTTAAATATTTAGTCAATTGGTCTAGTGTCCACCCTTGAGAGTTCCCAGAATTCTTTAACTGAGTTAACTGAACCTGCTTTGAGGGGTAAATTAAATTCTCATGATGGAGCTCCTCTTTTGAGCAGTAACGTGGGTGACACTCTCAAGAGTTCATGTGCTAATTTCCTGTCTGATGGTTTTGTCAGTCCTCTGGACAGTAATGACAGGAAATCAGTTAAAATATATCGTGATACAGGTGCTTGCCAATCCCTTATGCTGACCAGTGTTCTAGGCTCTAATATTAATTCCTCTGATGAAACTGTAATCTTACAAGGTGTAGGGAATAATTACTTCTCTGTCCCTCTGTGCAGAGTGAATTTAGAGTCTGGTTTTGTTAATGGTTCCGTTATGGTTGGGTTGGTTGAGACACTCCCAATGTCAGGTGTAACTTTCTTACTTGGAAATGATATTGGTGGAAGTCAAGTGTGTCCAGCTCCTCAGTTGTCTAGTGAGCCAGTGGCCGCGGCCCAGGATTGTGATGTCCCTGGTGTGTTCCCTGCATGTGCTGTCACTAGGGCTAAGTCTAAAGTTACTGGTGATTTAGAGGATAATGATGATGATGATGTTATCCTAACTGACACTTTTCTTGCTAATTTGGACCACTCACCAGATGAGGCAGTACCCCGTAGTGTTGATAATTTGTCTTGTCAAGAGTTGGTTGAGTTGCAGGTTGCTGACCCTGAGTTGAAAGGTCTATCTAACTCTGCTTGCAGTGAGGAAGAGTCAGCTGGTGCTTCTACTTGTTATTATATAAAGTCAGGAGTACTTATAAGGAAGTGGAGACCCCCAACAGCATCAGCCGACTGTGAATGGGAGGTTGTACATTAAGTTGTCATCCCTCGTGTTTGTAGGCAGGATATCATTAAAGTGGCTCATGATTACAGTTTGGCAGGACACCTTGGAGTGAGGAAGACTGTGGCACGCATTTTGAAACACTTCTACTGGCCAGGTATCTTCAGGGATGTTTCCTGGTATTGTAAGTCTTGTCACACCTGTCAAGTTGTGGGGAAGTGTAATCAGACCGAAAAGGTTGCACCTCTAGTTCCCATTCCTCCTTTTGAGGCGCGATTCACCAGTGTGTTGGTAGATAATGTGGGCCCTCTTCCTAAGACTTCTTCAGGATTTTCTTATGTGTTGACCCTGATTGATATGGCTACTCGTTATCCTGAAGCCATTCCACTTAGAAATATCTCAGCAAAGAACGTGGTTAAGGAAATGCTAGGGTTCTTCACAAAGTTTGGTCTGCCCAAGGAGGTACAGTCAGACTGGGGAAGTAATTTCATGTCAAATGTTTTCAAGCAGTCTCTGAAAGAGTTGGGCATCACCCAGATCACGTCTTCAGCTTACCATCCCCAGACCCAAGGAGCGTTGGAGAGATATCATCAAACACTCAAATCGATGCTCAAGAAATCCGTGCCACTCCAGGAAGAACGACTGTGTTGATGCATGATGTCGATGTTGGAGTCGCAAAGCCAATTAAACTGCCTCCTTACCGTGTGAACCCAGTGAAAGTTCCTCTCATCCAGAGGGAGCTTGGCTACCTGTTGGACCACAAGATGATTGAGCCCTGTCAGAGCGAGTGGAGTTCTCCTGTAACTCTGGTCCCTAAGCCAGGGGGGTCACAGCGGCTTTGCATTGACTACAGACGTGTTAATCAGATAACCAAAACAGACACTTACCCTCTCCCTCCTGTGGAAGACTGCATAGACAAGATCAGAAAGGCTAGGTATATAAGTAAGTTTGATTTGTTAAAGGGATACTGGCAAGTACCTATGACTGAACGTGCTAGGGAGATCTCATGTTTTGTAACACTAGCAAAGACTTTTCCATGTTCTGTAATGCCATATGGTATGAAGAATGTACCAGCCACTTTTCAGAAGCTCATGAATGTTGTAACAGAGGGTTTGGCAGGGTGTGTTGTTTATATTGATGATATATTAATCTTCAGTGACAACTGGAAAGATCACCTATGCCATGTCAGTAAAATTCTTGAGCGTTTGGTTCAGGCTAATCTTGTAGCTAATTTATCAAAGTGTGAGTTTGGTCAAGCTAAAGTTCAGTACCTTGGGTACGTAATTGGTGATGGACATGTTGCACCACCAGGAGCTAAGTTTCAGGTTATAAGTGATCTCCCCAGACCTAAAAGTAGGAAAGAGCTACAAAGATTTTTGGGAATGGTGGGTTATTGCAGGAGATTTGTTCTTAATTTTTCAATTCTTGTATCACCACTTACAGACCTACTGAAAAAGGGAGTTAAATTTGTCTGGACCGATAACTGTGAATCCTCTTTCAGTAAACTTAATGCTATCCCATTAAGTCAGCCAGTGCTCGCTACTCCAAATTTTGCTAAGCCTTTTAAGATGGCTGTTGATGCAAGTGATACAGGAGCTGGGGCTGTTTTGCTGCAAGAGGATGATCAGGGTATTGAACACCCTGTATCTTATTACAGTAAGAAGTTCAATCCACCTCAAAAGAACTACTCAACTATTGAGAAAGAGCTTTTGGCCTTGATTTTGGGTTTACAGCATTTTTCATTTTATTTGTGTTCTGGTTTTGACCCCATAGTCATTTATACCGATCATAACCCACTGAAATTCCTTAGTAAGTTTAAAGATAAAAATTAGAGATTGACAAGATGGAGTCTACTTCTTCAGGAGTATTCATTAGACATACAACATGTCAAGGGGAAAGAAAATGTTATTGCTGATTGTTTATCTAGACTTGAGACAGATTGTTTTAGAGTAATAAATTTCCTTTGTAAATTTCTTTTTTCTTTGTGGGGAGGTGTTACATAGCCTATGATTTCATCATCCTTTGTGTAATTCTAACGTACAGTATGCTGCATGTTTGATCACGAGTGTGTTCTACCTCACTCCCCCCTTCTGCCCTTATAGTGGAGTAAGTCGTTCTTTCTGTTGTTCAGAGCAGGATTGTCAACTCTTTGTCCCCTATGTCTTCATTTGCGCGTCCTTCTTACAAGTTGTATCAAGCTCTGCCGGCCCCTATATAATGAGCTCAGTCTCTACATTAATTGCCACTTAGATCTACTCCTCATTTTGCTCACATCTCTGTCCTCCCCTGTACAGTTGTTATTATTGTGAGTGCTCAGGAAGTCTCCAGCCATCTAGCAGCTGTGTAATTTGAGTATAAGTGTTATTACATTTTTTCCTTGTACTGTATAGCATGAGGTGTTGATTCGTCGGCCTAGTGAGGTTTTTGTGATTCATGTGTTTTAAGTGTCAGCCATTATTGATAATGTTTTGTATCTGTAATAATATATCTTGCATTCACTGAGCATTATCCGGTTTTCTCATTTTATCAGGGCTGACTTAGATAAATTTATACTTGCTAATTTCGTGTTAATAAAGGCTATTGCAGTTAACCATATATTTAACCTGTTTTTTTGCCATTACATTATCCTTATGAGTCCTGAATATTTAGTTGTTAGTTTGTGCATTAAACTTTAACTTGTAATTTTACCTAACTCTTTTGTTTTGAACCTGGAACTTTGCGAGACAGTAGTGATTTTTAGTATTCTCACTTAAAGTGTACATTATCTTTCTCTGTTCCGTAACAATATATACATATATATATATATATATATATATATATATATATATAGTACATTTATGTAAGTACGTGAATGTGTGTATGTACAATATATATGTATGTGTGCGTGCCGAGGTGAAGGAGTGGAGTCAGAGACGAGAGGGACAGTTCGCAAATTGCTGAGAGGCAATAATGTTAATAGTATTAATAATAATAATAATAATAATAATAATAACAATAATAATTATAATAATAATAATAATAATAATAATAATAATGATAACAATAATAATAATAATAATAATAATAATAATAGTAATAATAATAATCTATCTATCTATTGCCAGACGCCTCAATCCCGTTTGGAGTTGCTACAAACAAATCGCCTCCAAATCGCCCTGTTCCCCGCCATTTCACTGCCCTGCTCCCAACTCACACACCCCTCTCTCATATACCTCTCCACCCCATCCCTCCATCTCATAATAATAGTAATAATAACAATAATAATAATAATAATAATAATAATAATAATAATAAAGCAATGCAGCACATTATTCGCATTCTTGTGACATTTGAAGCCTTTCTCAGTTCACGTTAAGTGGCACCAGATTTTCGTCCATTTGCAATTTATTTCACGTAGCTCAGCGGAAGAAGACAGTGCTAAGGCTCCACATCTTTCTCACAGCGCTTCTTTGTGACTAGCATCATACTTGCAGTGTTAATCTATTGTTACAACTCAGCATGCAAGATAGAGCGACGTCAATTTTAGGCCAAGTTAGAGTGAAAAAGGTTTAGCATGTGTTTTATGTGAAAAGGATATGGTATTAGAAGATAATGCTGATAGTCACGAGGAAGTGCTATGGAGAACTGCATCCATATTAGAAGCTGTTCATTGGTGAGATATACCATTTCGGCCCGACTTGGACCCATTAATTTGTCCATCTTTATTTGACAGATATTACCGTCCTTTTGCAACTTGTTGCCCTTGCACTTCTTCGTGACTATCACCATATTCTAGTGGCAAAAGAAAACAATACTGCAGCACTACATCCTTCCATGGCACTTCTTCGTGACTAGCATGCCAAAAATACAACTCAAAAACACATTAATATTTTTGTGAGAATTTCGAGTAAGGTATATTGACTTTTTAAATACAACTTCGGAAACTGTAGTCCTAAAAATCTATCAGTATTGTTGTAGGGTACGCTCCGACAAATGAGGCTGCTGATGAAATGAAGGATGATTTTTATGGGAAGCTGCAGGAAGTAGTGAATAGAGTGGCAAGACATGATGTGTTAGTTTGCATTGGTGATTTTAATGCGATGTTGGCAGTAGTAGGGATAGCTTTGAAGATTGTATGGGTAAGGAGGGTGTTGGTATAAGAAACGAAAATGGGGTGCGATTTGGAAGCTTTTGTTTGGCAAATGATCTTATAATTGGTGGAACTATCTTTGAGCATAGAAAAATACATAAGACTACTTGGGTTTAACCATGTGGTAAATATTGTAACCAGATTGACCACATTGTAATTAGCAGAAGGCATAGGAGTTATTTGCAAGATGTTTGCGTAAGGAGGGGGGCAGATATAGGTAGTGATCATCAACTTGTTGTGTCAAAGATTAAAATAAAACTTAAGAGAAACGTTAATGGTAATTGTACAGGAGGTAATAATTATGATTTTGATGAGCTGAGAAGTGATGGGAACACGAAGGAAAAGTTTCGGTGGGAATGTAGGAGCAGGTTTCTAGTACTGCAGACTTTGATGGAATCTGAAGACAATGATATTAATCAAATGAAGAGGGAGGTAAAAGAGGTTTTGCATGAGAGTGCTAAGGTAACTATTAAGAAAAAGGGAGAAGCGAGAAGGAAAAAGTGGATGTCAGATGAAACATGGAATGCAATTCAGAAGAGGAAAGAGGCGAAGTTAAGAAGTGAAGAACAACATGTTGATGCCCAGGTAGTTGAAGTACTTAGAGCAAAGTATTGGAGTTTACATTCTGAAGTAGACTCATTAGACGTGATAAGAGGAGGCGGTATAATGAAAAGGCAACAGACAAGAATTAAAATAAATAGAAATGACGGTCAGAGCACAAGAGCAGCGTATCAGGCCATAAAGGAGTTAACTGGGACTGAAAAGAGAAGGAAGGAAATACCTGTACGATATGGAAATGGTAATTTGATAACTAAAGATTTGGATATAAAAGGAAGGTGGAAGGAGCATTTTGAACCTGTTCTAAGTAGACCAATCCCAGCTGAAGAGGACATTTTGCCAGCCGAGAGAGATTTGCAGATAGAAACAGGAGATATAACCTTGGAAGAGGTAGCAATATCTATAAAGGAATTAAAGAATTTTAAGGCTCCAGGAGAGGATGGAATATTTCCTGAAATGCTTAAAGTGGAAAATGATGAGTTGATGAATGAGCTTTTGAAACTTTTTAATGTGGCTTGGGATAATGGTGGAATTCCAGAAGAGTGGAAAAATGGAGTGATTATAAAAATACCAAAAAAGGGAGATTTAAGTGTGTGTGGCAATTGGAGGGGGATAACTTTGACACCTGTAGTTACAAAAGTCTTTTCCAAAACCTTGTTGAACAGAATAGAGCCAGTAATTGATAAAATTTTAAGAGAAGAACAAGCAGGATTTAGAAAGGGTCGAGGTTGTAATGATCAGATTTTATTGTAAGGCATCACATGCAACATGCTAATGAGATGAAAATGTGGATTTTGAAAAGGCGTTTGATAATGTTTCACGTGGAGCTATGTTGAAAATTATGAGATTCTATGGTATACCAGAAAAGTTTGTAAATATTATTAGAAGCATGCATGAAGGTACTTTTTGTAAGGTAATGGTGGGTGTTTCTTTGAGTGATCCAGTTGAGGTTAGGTCAGGAGTGATTCAAGGAGGAGTTCTTTCGTCATTGCTGTTTGTTTTGGTTATGGATTATGTTATGAGAAAGGCTGTAAGGAGAACAGGTGCAGGAATTAAGTGGAAAGAAAATAAGAGGCTGATGGATTTGGACTATGCTGATGATATTGTACTGATCTGCGGAAGTATTTACGAGATGCAGAGGGTGCTTGATTGTCTGGTGGAGGAAGGAGAAAAAGTGGGATTGGTAATTAAGTGTGGAAAGACTGAAATCATTAATATGAACGTGGAGAACCAAATCGATTATGTAATTGGGAATAATGTGGTGAAGAATGTAGAAAACTTTAAATATCTGGGAACGATTGTATCATCTAATGGATCATTAAACAATGAAATTGAGGAGAGGATTAGACAGGCTTGGCGAGCTGTTGGAATGTTGAAATCTGTTTGGAATAATAATATGCTTTCTGTACAAACTAAAGTGAAAATTTACAAGTCCATGGTTAGACCAATTTTAATTTATGGGCATGAGTTATGGTACAGTACAATTGTAACAGATCAGAAAGTATTAGGATTTGAGAATAAAATACCGAGAAGGATTCTTGGGGTAAAGTGGCAAGACAGAGTTACAAATGAAAGAATAAGAGATATTACGAGAGTGGAACCAGTTGTTGAATATGTGAGACTGTCTCGCTGGAAGTGGCTGGGGCACATAATTATACAGAAAAGAAGGCAGTTTAATACAGGATGTGCCAGAGTGGACTGCCAGGGGAAGAAGAGGTAGAGGTAGGCCGAGGGAAACCTGGTTGAGGACAACGAAAAGAGAAGCAGGAGAGGAGTGTTGGTGGGACCTGAAGGAGATGGCAAGAGACAAATATTGGTGGAGAGAGTTCATCGAGGCCCTATGCATCCCGTGGAGTGCCACAGGATATGATTGACTGATTGACTGAAAAATCTATAGTGGTCCAAGTCCTAAAATAGTAGTCTTTAAAAAGCCCCAAAATACTAGTCTTTAAAAGGCTCCAAAATAGTAGTCTTTAAAAAGCCCCGTAATCTATCTATTTATCTATATATAGCCCGACGCCCTAATCCCGCGAAGGGTGGCCGCAGACAAAACGCCTCCAAGTCGTTCTGGCACCAACCATTTGACTCCCCTCCCCCCAACTCACCCCTCCTCCCTCATATACCTCTCAACTCCATCTCTCCACCTCATCCTCGGTCTACCCCTCCCTCTCCCTCCCTCCACCTCACCTATATACACCCTCTTAGTCAGTCTTTCATTCTCCATTCTCTCCACATGTCCAAACCACCTCGGTGTATTTCTCCTAATCTTCTCAACCACATCCAAATCCACCCCACAACGTTCTTTCACTTCTTCATTCGTCAACCTGTCCCTCCATGTCACTCCACATGCTCCTTTCAAGTAACTCATTTCCACTGATCTCACTCTTGACTTGTTCCCCTCTTGTAAGGTCCATGCCTCGCGTCCATACGTTAGGGTAGGGATCACAATACTATCATACAATGACTTCTTAACTTCCATACTCACCTCCTTATTTCTCATCACTGCTTTCAGTGAACCAACAACCTTCCTTCCCTGCTGTACCCTTTCACGCACTTCATCCCCCAAAGTTCCATACTTACTCATCACACTACCCAAGTACTTGAATGCACTCACATTCTCCATATCCTCACCATCCAACCTCACTGTACATTCTGTGACTTCATTCCTCTCAAACACCATAACTTTATTTTTGTTTACATTAACTTTCAGCTTCCTCCTCCTACACACTGTCCCAGATTCATTCACCAAACCTTGCAACCCCCATTCATTTTCACTCAACAATACTGTATCATCAGCAAACAGCAACACCGGAAGCTTCCAAATCTCACCTTCATTTATTAGAGCCACCTCCACATGCACTGCCCTACCTTGCACCTCCTTTACAACCCCATCCATGTATATATTAAACAGCCATGGAGACATCACACAACCCTGTTTCAGTCCCACATAGAGATCAAAGAACTCACTCAGTTCACCATCCACTCGCACCGTAGCCCTAGCTCCTTCGTACATACTCTTCACAGCACTCAACAATTTCCCCTCCACTCCATATATTCTTAATACCTTCCACATACCTTGCCTATCTATTCTGTCATAAGCTTTCTCCAAGTCCATGAAGGCAGCATACACTTTCTTTCCCTTCTCTAGATACTTCTCCACTAAACACCTTAGAACAAATATCTGATCTACACACCCTTTTCCCTTCTAAATCCCCCTTGTTCTTCTCCAACTAGCTCCTCTGTCATATGCCTAACCCTATCAATGAGTATTCTACCATATATTTTACCAGTCACACTAAGAAGGCAAATACCCCAATGGTTACCACATACTTCTCTCTCCTCTTTTCCTTTGTATAAAGGAAGAATTATACCTGATTTCCAGTCCTCTGGAACCCTTCCCTCTTCCCAAGCCAATCTATACAACTTCCATATCCACTCCACAACAATGTCATCCCCATACCTCAGCATTTCACCACACACTCCATCAATTCCTGTGGCCTTTCCCAACTTAATCTTCGTCATTGCTTCCACTACTTGCGCCCTACTGATCTCTTCCTCCTTCCTCTCATCTCTTCTTCTCCCAGCCATTCCCCAACGACTTATACTCGCACTGCTGTCACTCTCTACATTCAACAAATCCTCATAGTGCTCCTTCCACCTCCTCAATTTCTCTCTCTTCTCCACCAACAATCTATTATTCCTATCTCTCACTCCCCTACTATTTCCCCTTTCACATTGCCTTACTTTCTTTACCTCCTTCCAAAACAATTTCTTACTCTCCCTCCATTTCTCACTCAGATTCCTCCCAAACTCTTTATCCACTTTCTTCTTACTCTCCTTCACCAGTCTCTTTACCTCCCTTCTCGTGCTCATATATACCTCTCGCTTCTCTCTCTCATCTTCTCCCCTACCTCTACTTGCTAACCATTCACTATATGCCTTCTTCTTTTGTTCCACAGCTCGTTTCACCTCATCATGCCACCATGCTGTCCCTTGCACACCCTTGCATCACCTCCTCACTCCACAGACCACCTCACACGCTGCGCCTATCTCTTCCGTGAATATCTTACATACGTCGTCCACCCCTTCCATCTGCTCTAGCTCATACCTTCCCAATCTTTCTTCCACTATGCTCTTATACTCTGCCATTTTCTCACTGTCTTGCAAATTCTCCACTCTTCTCACAGGAGTTGTTTCCTCCTGTCTTCGCCTTCGTCTCCTCAACCATTTTCTTTGCAGCTTTACCTTGGCCATCACTAAGTGATGGTCCGAGACTCCATTCCCCCACCCTCTCCACACTCTTGCATCCAACACTTGTCTTCTCATTCGCTCATCCACACACACGTAGTCTTTCATTGCCTTTCGTTCAACAAGTTCACCATCTATCCTCCTCATTACTCTCCATGTATACCTGTGGATCATCTTATGGCGAAAGTAGGTGTTGGCTATTGCCAACCCCTTTCCAGCACAGATGTCCAACAAAGCACTACCATTCCCATCTACTTCAGCTGGCACACCCCACTGACCAACCACTCCATCCACTCATACATTCCCAACTTTGCCATTCATGTCTCCAATCAAAAGCACTCTCTCACTCCTCTCAGATTTGTCCATACATGCTTCTACTCTCCCAAAGCTCATCTTTCACTCTTGCCGCTCGGTCCTCTGTCGGAGCATACACACATACAATCGCCCACGCTTTATACCTACTTTCATCCTCACCCATACAATCCTTGCACCCACTGTTCCATACTCTCTTATATTCTCCTTCCACGTCTTGCTTATCATCAGACATACTCCCTCTCTTGCCCTCTCATTCTCATTAACTCCCGCACATATACCTAAACCATATTCCCATTCCCTCACCCTTTCACCTTCCATTTAGTTTCAGTCAATCCACATACATCCACTCTTGCATCCTCAAGCACCTGAACAATCTCTCTCTCTCTTTCACTTCATCATTCACTCCTCTCACATTCCATGTCCCCACCCTCAGAATGTCCTTTGTCCGTTCCTTAGTCGTCAACGTTTGGTCCATCCTGGTCCGAGGCGCTTTATTCGCTTGTTTAGTTAGTTCTTTTTACGGGGTGGGGCACTAACCCACCACCAACCCTTTTAGTCGCCTCGTATGACAAACAGGGATACTGGGGGAGTATTCTTGAAACCCTCCCACCCCCTAAAATAGTCGTCTTTAACCCTTTAACCGCGGGCATTGTTTTGCCCCGACTGTCCTCTCCTGCGGGGCTTTCGACCAAAATGTAAACAAACTTTAAACCTTTATAACTCTGCACAGAATAAATCTAGAGCGAAAAATAAGGTACCATTAGAAAGTACTAACCTTCGGCTTTGCAATGATGTAGGTTTCATGATTTCGTTGACTATCACTGGATGGGCAGTGCCATTAGAAGTGAGTGATCTAAAATCACTATTTTTCGCTCACACACCATTACCTTCGCTCATACACCATTACCAAATGCCAACCTCATTCTGATAATAATACTATAAACATATATGAACACTGCACATACGATAAACACCCACTCTGTGTTCACTGAGGCAGGTAAAAGGGACTGTAATTACCCGCACTTCACTGCCACATCAGCGGTGTTTTAATCACTATTTTTCGCTCACACACCATTACCAAATGCCAACCTCATTCTGATAATAATACTATAAACATATATGAACACTGCACATATGATAAACACCCACTCTGTGTTCACTGAGGCAGGTAAAAGGCACTGTAATTGCCCGCACTTCACTGCCATATCAGCGGTGTTGTAATCACTATTTTTCGCTCACACACCATTACCAAATGCCAACCTCATTCTGATAATAACACTATAAACATATATGAACACTGCACATACGATAAACACCCACTCTGTGTTCACTGAGGCAGGTAAAAGGCACTGTAATTGCCTGCACTTCACTTCCACATCAGCAGTGTTGTCACTCACACAGCTGGACAGATACTGATGCGTGTTTGGTCCGGGGTGGGGTGGGTGGCCCGGGGGTGGGAGGTGGGGCCCCAGGAGGGGAGGAGGGAGGTGGGGGTCGGCTGGAGTGAAAGAACTTAATAGCTACTCTCCTTTGAAACAATTGGCGCACGGAAAAAATGCGGGATATTCAAAATATTCACAAACATTCGAGAATGACACCCGCGGTTTGGTCCAGTTTTTGCAATGTCATTCTGGAATGACACCCGCGGTTAAAGGGTTAAAAAGCCCCAAAATAGCAGTCTTTGAAAAACCCTAAAATAGTAGTCTTTAAATAGTCTTAAAATAGTCTTTAAAATAAGTCTTAAAATAGCAGAAAAATAAAAAGAGAAATAAACAGAGAATCAACAAAAAATAACCGGATTTTTTTGGGTGAAAGATTATAAAATTCGAAAAATTATGCCAGAATACAAAAAAAATATGGAGAAAAAATCAAGAACAAAACACGTATTGCAAACAGAAAAACACCAATTAAACACGTATTGCAAGCAGAAAAACACCAATTAAACACGTATTGCAAGCAGAAAAACATGAACAAAACAGCTGTCGCAAGCAAGGAAAACTAACAAGACACGTATTATGAGCAGGAAAAACAACAAAAAAACATTGCAACCAAACAAAAAACGTGTTGCAAGCAAAAAATGCAAACAAAACTGGTATTGCAAAACGTCTCCAATGTTGCATAAAAAATAACTTGCCATGGATTTAAAGCAATTACAGAGTGTTGAAAAGGCGGGGGATAGAGCGACGTGGAGACAATTTGTTTGTGGCCACCCGGTATGGGATTAAGGCGTCTAGCAATAGATAGACAGAGTTCATAGCTTACCTGTCTTCCCTTGATGGTGGAGGCGTGAGTTACAAATTATCCGTGTTTTTTTTTTCTGCTTTGATTATTTGTGAAGAGGATGGAGAGCGAGAGACTAATGAGGAGAGTGTATGTGGGTGAGGTACAGGGGGGGAAAGGAGGGGGAGACCGAGGATGACAGGGAGGGATGAAGTGAAAAGGTATATGAGAGAGGGGGATGTAAGTTGGAGGATAGAGAGTGAGAGACTAACGAGGAGAGTATGTGAATGAGATGGAGGAGGGAGACCGAGAATGAGAGAGGGGGGTGTGCGTTGAGGGGAGGGCAGCGAAATGGCAGGGGACAGGGAGACATGGAGGCTATTTATCTGTGGCCACCCCTTACTGAATTGAGGCGTCTGGCTATAAATAGATACATGGCTAGATAGATAAATAAATAGATTACAAGGGAGGTGGGTGTTAATTTCTTATACTTCAGACGCAGCTAATTAGTCTGATTGGTTATACTGATTCTGCCTGTTGCCATGTGGACAGCATGGAGAGACTGACTAGAAGAGTGTATGTGGGTGAGGGAGAAGGGGCAGGCCGAGGATGAGATGGAGGGTTGGGGTGGAGAGGATAGAGGATGAGAGACTGACTAGAAGAGTATGTAGGTAGGGTGGAGTGAGAGAGGAGGAGGCAGAGGCAAGGATGAGATGGAGGGATGGGTGGAGAGGACGGTGAATGAGAGACTGACTAGAAGAGTGTAAGTGGGTGAAATGGAATGAGGGAGAAGAGGGAGGCCAAGGACAAGATGGGGTGGCAGGGATGGGGACTGAGACTAACTAGAAGAGTGTATGTGAGTAAGGTGGATAGAGAGGAGGAGGAGGAGGGGGGTAATCGAGGGATATATGAGAGAGGGGGAGTAAGGTGGGGGGAGGGCACCCAAATGGCAGGAGACAGGGCGACGTGGAGGCGATTTGTTTGTGGCCACTCATGTGATTAAGGCATCTGGCAATAATTAGACAGATAGACAGATGGATGGATAGAGAGATAGACGGATAAACAGGTAGATAGACTGGTATTTATGCTGTACCAAACATAATGGTGTAGTCACCTCTGCGATCCAGACTTTTACATGGTCAAAAGGGGCAAAAAACAAGTCACTATTAGTGACCACTATGTGCTGGAACGGTCGGGAACTCAGATTGATGGAGACTCTCCCATTAGCGGCCTCTTCGGTTGCGTTTATTATATTTCAAGTGGCCAAGTTAAGAGTGATAGCATGTCAAAATGATGGGGCCAGTCTCCAACTAGGCCAACCCAAGCCCAACCTTCGCAGTTTCCCAGAATGCTTCTAAGTTGTACATTAATAAACTACTAGGTAAGCTCTATACCACCAGTTCTCAAGGGTTATACAAACAATAAAGTTCGAGTGGGAGGGAATGTGTATTAACAAGACCAAAAAGTAGAAATCTTCCCCAGCTACTTGCTTTACAGATTAAACATGAATCAGTTGGCACATTGTTCGAAAAATATATCTCTATATGGTCCTAATATCAAATCCACAAAATTACCTCCTATCTCCCAGTCCAATGTGTTTCTTCATAATCGTCCCTCTGAGCACAAATTTCACTGGTCCAGTCCTCTGCCACTCCCGACCTTAACTTCCACACTGGGACCTTGATTCACTGGGACTTCGACCTCCACGCCTGGACTTGGACTCTCACTGATACTTAGACCTCCACACTTGGACTTTGACTCAGGTACTTCGACCTCCACACTGGGACCCGCTAGAAGTTAATATGTATAATGAATAACTATTCTTCCCAATGCAAGTAATCCCTTCACATGATCAGGAAGGTCTCATAATAAAGAAACATGAGTTACAACACTCGGCATCTCAAGTAATAACAGAATAACACATGGCACTACAGACACATAGGTCTGCTCAAAATAATACTTATTGTAGGGATAACATGGAAGAAAAAGTACTGTAACAAATACAGTAAGCATGAATAACTGTAACTCTAACCATGAAAATCATCACCGCATCAACATCATTGTGCCTCACAAAGTAACTATGTGAACATTTACTCACAACATAGCACTAAGTACTGAACTGCAAAGTCATTTCAACACAATAATAAATAATTCACAGTCCCAAGGCACCTGATACTTGGCCTACAAAACTCACACAGTTATCTGAGGCTCAGACAGAACTAGCTAGCATTCTCGTATTCCAGTTACTAAATAATAATACTATACAGTACAGTATACAAATATATGGGAAATACCTTACTATCCAGCTAAAAAATGTAGGGGAGGTGAGCAGGAACACAGGACTTGCTTGTCCAAAGGCTAATGGCGTCACCGTTACATTTCCTGAGGAAGGACAACACGATTCTACCGGAGTCTGTTTCTCTATTTCGTCACTATTATCATTCGTGAGATATCACTATTCGCACTTCAACATATCAGACATCATTAATATCAAATTACTTACAGAATTCCACGGAGGGGGGGGGGAGTGAGGATGACGACCGTACCGACCAACTGCCATCTATCACGGCCGGTGAGCGAGTGAGACGCCAAAACTGCGTGAGTAATGCAAAAGGGAGGGGGGGATGACGGCGTACGTAATTTAAGATTTTAATTATTACAGACTCGAGATAGACTCAGTGTGATGTCCTTCCCCTTACAATCGATTACTCAAAAAAAATAACATTCTCTAGTTACAATAATTACTCAACAACATCTCTCACTTTATACCCTTACATCGAAAAATAATGAAAATTATCGTGCTTTACATCACCTTGTGCATGCATACATTATGCTGGATTATGTGAACAAAGGCACATGTTCCCATCGACTCGAGATATTATATTATAAAGAGACTTAATACTAGTGAATTACAGTAGGAAAGAAAAAGTGACTTAGCAACTAGGTAATTAATCTATGTTCTGGACACGTCCGCATGGTAACAGCCATGCCTCGGCCACTCTCTCTCACTTAACCGAACTTTTGGTCATATAAAATAAACTAGATACAATTCATTATCACTTCCGGGCACTACATAATAACACTTGGAACAGAAAGACCATGCGAGTTATGAGTGGATGTCGTTCTCCTTGGTCACTGGAGGACTCGAGGAGGGACTATACTAAAACGATTTAAAGACCACTTAATAACACATCTTGCACCACTCTCCTACAATAACACTTTCTCTTCAATAATAAGAATCATAACACTCAATAAATGGTAAGACCTGAAATGACCTAATTCAATATTTACACAACTTCCGAGAATCAGATTATCTATTTAGACTAATAAAATACACTTCGATTACAGTATTTCCCTTGTGACTTATCATACAGAATACTCCCTGACTTAGATCAAGGTACAATGATTTAGATCTTTCCATAACACAAATAATTGAGAGGGGGGAGGAGGAAGTTATGGTACGTGTGGTAACACGTTTGGCAGATTACGACTTCATTTGATGTTAAAATCTGCGAATCAAAGGCGATGGTGTGAGTTACACAAGAACTTTGCTATTGAACACACTATTAATAACTCTGTTCACTATAATTCTCAATGTGAAGACAACGGAAGGGGGGAGTTATGAGGCTTAAACACTGACCTACGAATCAAACAAAGGCAATGGAGTGAGTCACGCAAACACATGCTTGACCACGCCTTATATAACCTCGGATACCTCAGTTCGATTGCATGCGAGGATGTTACAGCTTTCACGTTAACAAGTATGTCTCGCAACACTCATTTGGTAATTGACTTCTTTAGAGCTTATCGTATCTCACCAAGATTACATGACGATGGAGAAAATTTGAGTAGTCTCGAGAATGATCACACCACTTAATTGCCTTCGTAATGATGTTCAGATGCTGTTCCATCAGTTAACCAACGTGGGAATGCACAATGATCGATATTTCGAGGTAACTAAATATATAGAATATTATGGACTATTTCTCCCCTTCTGGCACTTTCTCAATTAGCATTTCTAACACTATAATGAATTGAGACCGAAAGATATCTTGAATTTACTCAAGTAAGAGGTTATTGTAATGCTAGGTGAAATTAGGCTCGACTTCTCGTTCCTATTTCACCTAACGTGGAGCGGGGTCCTCTTTCGAGACCGGAGCTAGTGCAATAAAGAGAGGCAGGACACAAAAACTCTAGGAAACAACCTTTACACATATATTACCACAGTCAGACACAGGACAAATCAGCAGATATTACAGCACAATATTTAGCAATATAAAACCTTATCTAGGATATGTGTATCTCGCAGGATACTTGCTTCTCTGATACTAATGACAACACAAACAATCCTAGTGTATCAGGAGTGCAGTAAATATAGGCGCGCGCGGGGGCGCGGGAAGGGGTTGAGTCTAACTAGGAGATAGGGGAGGTGCGGGGAGTGACTTGTGACGGCTAGGGGAAAGTTATGGTAATACTGAAAAGCGGCGGATATTAGCCGTGAAGTTTATATGGTTTCCACTAGTCAAAATACTTTGGTAATTGATTTTATCCTTGATTTACACTTACTTGAGATATGGGAGAGGGAGCGGGTGATGAACAATATTTATGGGTAGCGTGGGGGAAGGAGAGAATACCATTAATACTTCCTTTCACAATATTCCTTCACAGTAATAGGGGTACGTCTTTATAGGCACAGGCTTATTAATTGTATAACAGAGATGTCACACACGTATAGTCAATCAGATCTTGTTTCACACTCTCGTCCTTTAACTTCTCACTGTGATCTGATCTACCCCAATATTCACTATATGAAATCACTGCACAATACTTACATTAGGGGAAATTACACTTAACCTAAATCACTCATGTTACAATATCACATGTATTCATCAGGGGGATAGGCAGGAACATGTCATCGGTGATCATGCTGGGCTAGGGGCACTGTCAATGCGGGGCGTGCCGAGAGTGCACGGGATAGCTCGTAAGGGCGTCCTCTCGCGTCCGGGACTTCCCGTGGCTTCCGGACTTGGCTCCGGCGTGTGGCCCTCGGGACTGGGGCTGAATAGCTCCAGGAACCTCTGTGATAGGTGTCGGCGTCGTGGGGGCGTAGAGAGATCACGCCTGGGTGTCCTGGGGAGAACCGAGAGACTGTGGGCTGCGTTCTCTAGCGTCTAAGGGCGCCGACAGGGGAGAGCTGCGGCAGCGACTTCCACTGGGGTCTGTCAAGTGCGTCTGCTCTAGAGCCAGGCGTAGGGAACAGAGATCAGGGGAGGCTGGGAGGCCTGTTTGGGTCACTCTGGGACAGGAAGCCTGGGCTCCAGTCTCCTGCCATGGGGACGTCTCTCTGCTCTGCACGCCTTCGGAGCGACCGTAGATCATCTCATGAGGGAGGGAGCGACAATAGGTCGTCTCTACTGGAGCACCTTGGGAGCGACCATAGGTCGTCTCTACTGGAGCACCTTGGGAGCGACCATAGATTGTCTCTAACGGAACACCTTCGGAGCGACCATAGATCATCTCTACTGGAACACCTTGGGAGCAACCATAGATCGTCTCTACCGGAACACCTTGGGAGCGACCATAGATCGTCTCTACCCGAACACCTTGGGAGCGACCGTAGATCGTCTCTACCGGAGCACCTTGGGAGCGACCATAGATCATCTCTACCCGAACACCTTGGGAGCGACCATAGATCGTCTCTACCGGAGCACCTTGGAAGCGACCATAGGTCGTCTCTACCGGAACACCTTGGGAGCGACCATAGATAGTGTCAACCGGAACACCTTGGGAGCGACCATAGATCATCTCTACCTGAACACTTTGGGAGCGACCATAGATTGTCTCTACCTGAACAGCTTGGGAGCGACCATAGATTGTCTCTACCGGAACACTTTGGGAGCGACCATAGATCGTCTCTACCAGAGGGGCGCCATCTGGAGTATGGTTTCTAACTCCACCCCTAGCTGGCTTAGCAATTCAATAACCGAAGGTAGTGTCCTCCTCCTACGGTGGCGGCGGCGTGGTGGCTGCATGTCACAGGGGCGCACGGCCCGGGCTGACATGTGTCGCTGTTGCCCGGAGTGGTGGTGGCTGGTGGTGGCCACCCCGTGGGGTCCGTGTGGGGGTGTCGGCGTATTTGTGGGGACACTACGTTGTTCTTGGCTTGCCCTGTCGTCGGGGGTACTATGGTATTCTTCGGGGGCACTGTTTTTCAAGCCACGCATTTTACCACTCTCCCCCTGTAACAAGTCACGTCCCCGTGGCTGGAGGTGGAACGCTTGTGTGTTGGAGGTGTAGGCGGGCTGGAGATGTTGCAGCGTAGTTTGCCAGGCGACAGTGTAGGAGTTCTCTTCTTGTGCTGGGTCGTAGGTGAGGAAGAGTGTGGAGGTGGTGGTGGTAGACTGGAGGAGGTTTAGCAGGTGGTGTGGCCCGCGGAATCTGTGGTTCCTGCCAAGGGTAGGTGCCCATACGGCCCGCTTCACTCTCGTCTTGCTTGGTGTGGCTGTCGGTGTGGTTGGAGGCTGAATACTGGATACTGCAGGTAAGGGCCGGGTTTTGTGCCATGGTAATGCGGCGTTGAGTCTCTGGGGAGTACAGGTAGAGGGGATTTGGGCCTGATGTAGCTTGACGGTGTGAAGTCGTGGAGAGGTGGGTGGTGTAGGGGTGTGTGAGTATCGGGCGGGCGGGCGTGAGAGGTGACCAGAGCGGGTGGTGGTGGTCTTGAGGGTCGGGGTGGGGGGAGAAGTGGGCATCTGGGATGGGCGGGTTGTTTTGCATGTTGTGGGCGTGGTGGGGAGCGGTGTTGGTGGAGTGGGTGTACGGATGGTGGGTGGGGGGAGGGGGGTGGTAATGGGTTGTGGTGAGGGTGTGGTGGTGTGGGCGGAAGATGTGGGAGTGGGCGTCTGGGATGGGCGGGTTGTTTTGCATGTTGTGGGCGGAAGATGTGGGAGTGGGCGTCTGGGATGGGCAGGTTGTTTTGCGTGTTGTGGGCGCGGTGGGGCGCGGTGTTGGTGGAGTGGGTGTACGGATGGTGGGTGGGGGAGGGGGGGTGGTAGTGGGTTGTGGTGAGGGTGTGGTGGCGTGGGCGGAAGATGTGGGAGTGGGCGTTGAGGGGGAGGCCATGGAAGGAAGGGGTGAGGGGGAGGGAGGGGTGGCGGGGTAGGCGTCAGGTGAGGTGCTGGGGGTGGTGGTGGTCAGGGAGGTGGAGATGGTAGGGGGGGCGGAGTGGGAGGGTGAGGAGGAAACATAGCACTCGTATGTGACTGTCGAGGGTGGTGCAGGAGCCGAAGGGGGCTGGGGGTGTGGGGCCGGAGCGGGGGAGGTGGGCGTGCAGAAAGGCCACACGTGCCGGTTGTGGAGGGTACAGGGAGTGCCGTGGTAGTCTACGACCACTTGGTATGGGTTGGGGACTTTGGTGATGGTGTGGGGCCCCGTGAAACGGAGGGCGAGCTTGTGGGGAGTGGGAAATTGGGAGACAATGAATGTGTTGCCCAGGTTGAAAGGGTTGGTGGCTGTGTCGGGTCCAAGGTCTAAGCTCTTTTGTAGGTGGTATATCCTCCCTTTTAGCAGGTGTAGCGGGTCTGTGGTGGGAGCGGAAGCGGGCGGTTGCAGGTGATGGCGTAGGGGTAGTAGGACGGGGGTTTCGCCAAAGATTCTTTCGTGGGGGGAAACCCCGTCTTCTCGGGGGCACGAATTCATGCCCCACTGGACAATTTTTACATATGCCGGCCAATCGTCGTCTTTTGTAGCCTCGATTCTGGTGCGTAGCTGATTGATAAGGGTAGGATGGCTACGTTCACATACCACATTCCCTTGTGGCCAGTATGGTGAGGAGTGGGAGATCTTGTACCCGAAAATCCTGGCCAGTTCTTCCCAGACTTTTCCAGAGAACTTGGGGGCATTATCGGAATGAATGGCTTGGGGAATGCCAAAGTAAGGAAACACGTGTCGGAGCAGGGCATCGGCGACAGCGACGGCATGATGTTCCTTGGCTGGGCAGGCTACTACGAATTTGGAGTACGTGTCTACAAAACTGATCACGTATTTATATCCAGATTTAGGGGGAAGAGGGCCTACTACATCGATCGCCAGGAGTTGCCAGGGCTTGTGGGCGGTGATATGGCCAGATGGCCCAGCGGTCCGGGTGATATCTTTCCCAAGCGCGCAGGCGCGGCAAGTCTGGATAATTTCCTTGGCAAGGGTGGAGGGATTTGGGGCCCAGTAAATATCATTGAACACCTGTAGTAATTTTTTGGTGCCCAAGTGGATGCCGTTGTGAGCATGTAGGTGGCGTAGGGTGTCACGTGCCGCATCGGGGGTCAAGAGGATGTGTCCGGACGGGGTTAGAAGGTGGTCGCCCTGTCGGCACAGCTTGGGGAATAGGTGAGCAGGGATCCAGGGGGGCCGTTCCCTGTGGTGCCAGAGTTGTAGTAGGTCGGGGTCCGGTTGTACCGCGTGGATGGGAAGGCGGGAGAGGGCATCTGCATTGGTGTGGAGCTTTCCGGGTCTGTATGAAATCTCATACTGAAACTCCTCTAGGGTGTCACGCCACCGGACGAGTTGGGTGTTATGGGAGTCTGATTGGTGCAGCCACTGGAGTGATTGGTGGTCGGTGATTATCGTGACTTGGGTCCCGGAAAGATAAGCCCTAAAATATTGGAGGGCCCAGATTATGCCGAGGCATTCTCGCTTGGTGGCGGCATAATTTTTTTCGGCTGGGTTCAGAGTGCGGCTGGCGCAGGCGATGATGTGCTCCTGGCCGGCCTGTACCTGGGCTAGGACGGCGCCTATCGCAGTAAGGGATACATCCGTGTAGAGGCGAAAAGGGAGGGCATAGTCGGGGAAGGCCACGATGGGGGCCGAGACAAGCTTGTCTTTTAGCTGTTGAAAAGCAGCTCGCCGATCCTCGGTCCAGAGGAAAGTTTCCCCTTTTCGTGTCAAGTCATGAAGCAGCTTAGCGATCTGCGCGAATCCCTTCACGAAGCGACGGTAGTAGGACGAGAGTCCCAGGAAGGCGCGGATGCCGTGGACATCCTGCGGAGGTGGTATGTCCGCTATGGCACGGAGCTTGTCGGGATCTGGGGAAATTCCTGCTTGGGAAATAGTATGTCCTAGGAACGAGACAGTCTTAGCGGCCAGGACACATTTAAAAGGATGTAGCTTGAGGCCTGCCTGGCGAATTCTGGTGAAAACTCGACGGAGGCGCTGCAAATGGTCGGCCCAGGTCTGGCTAAAAACAATGACATCGTCAAGATAGGCTAAACATATTTCCCAAGTGAGGCCGCTCAAGACAGATTCCATTAGTCTGGAGAAAGTGGCAGGGGCGTTGCAGAGGCCGAATGGCAGGACGTTAAATTCGTAATGTTTGCCATTACTGGTGGAAAAGGCCGTCTTGCCTCGGTGGTCCGGGTGGACGGGGACCTGCCAGTATCCAGACTGGAGGTCGAGGGTAGAAAACCAAGATGCCCCGTAGAGGGAGTCTAGGGAATTGTCAATGCGGGGGAGGGGGGTGGCATCTTTAATTGTGACGTCGTTCACACGGCGGTAGTCGATGCAAAACCGCATCGTGCCGTCTTTCTTTTTTACTAGAACGACGGGGGATGACCACAGGCTGGTGGAGGGGGAGATAATACCTGCCTCTTCCATTTCACGCACCTGGCGGTCCTCCTCTTCTCTCTGTCGGGGGTTCTTGCGTCGGGAAGGTTGTCATATAGGTGGGCCTGTCGTATGAATTTCGTGCGACAGGTACGTAGTATGCCCTATATCTGCTGGTCCTGTCGCAAACAAATCCTGGAAATCCAGGAGGAGGCGGCGTTAGGTGTCTGACTGCTGGTTGGAGAGATGGTCAGGGATGGGGGGTAGAGGGGTGGGGTGGTGGGAGGAGGATGGGGCACAGGGCTCGTCTTCCTCCATCTCTCCGATGATAAGCCCTTTGGGGAGGGTGAGAGGGGACGGGGCGAGATTGGCGATGCAGATGGTGGCGTGGTGGGGAGGGAGGAAGGTGGGGGACACAAGGCAGGCAGAAAGGGGTCCGGAGGGGAGGAGGGGGGAGAACAAAACGGATGGACCTGAGGGCCTGTTAAGGGGCACCCAAGCCTCATGGTGGGAGGGGATGGTAACAGCGGCGGAGATGGTGGTAGGGAAAGAGGGAGCAGGAGTGGGGTGGAAAGGCACAGGAGGGGGAGGAGAGGGAGGTGGAAAAAGGGGGGGAGAAGGGGGGCACTGGGGGGAGGAAGAGGGCGAATCCTCCGGCCGGGGCCGCGGCGTGCATGTGCAAACGGCTGGGGTGGAATGGGGTGGGGGGCAGAACTGGAGTTGTCGGTGGCGACAGTCGATCGTGGCTCCGAGTTTTTGTAGTAAGTCTAGCCCTAAATACCCGTCATAACTCCGGCAGGAGGAATCGAAAATGATGAATGGGTGTTGGGCGGACACTGGCTGGTGGGTGTCGACCTGTAGGGCCCGAGTTTCCCCATGGATGGGCAGGGGGCCATCCCCCGCGTCCACAAGGTGAGTGGTAGTAGGGCGGAGTGGGCCAAACCGCGATTTGTAGCGGGAGAAATAGTGGCTGTAAAGGCAGGACCTGGCCGCTCCCGTATCGACTAGTAGTCTGGCCTTCACGCTGTTTATTTTCATCTTGTGGTATACTGGGGGGCGATACTGTGGGTTGGTGCGGGGGCGGGCCTAAAAATCCAGCTGACTGGGGCTCTCGTTCTCCTGTTCCTGCTCTAGTTCTCCTGGAGGGGGTTCGTCCACAGACGTCAGCTCATCCCCTGGGGCCTCGCCTTCTAAGGCGGACACTTTACGCGAACCCGGGGCTGTGATTCTGCGGCGAGCAGCTTTTAGCTGGTCCCATATGTCATGAAGGGGGCAGCGGGAGTTGCAAGCTGTGAACTCCCACAGGTTGATAAGAATTAGGTTCGGGTTTTCTCGCGGGGCGGGGCGCCGACGGGGGGGGGGTGCCCTGGGCGGGCTAGGCGTCGGGGTCGGGCTGGTGTGAGGCAGAGGTGGACGCGGTGTGGCTGGGGGAGCCGGGGGTTGGGTGGGGAATTTCTTAACAATGTTTATTTGTTGTGGAGAAGGGCAGGCGGTCAGGAGGGGCCGTATCAGCTGTATATCTCTATCCATGTCTCCTGTTGGGTCATGGATAGTGAAGTGTTGTTTCACAACACTTGGGAGTACTCTGAGCAGAGTATTAAATGTATGCTGATCCCAGGTTTCCTCATCTGCCTCCGGGTAGGCAGCAGTAACCAGGCGTCTTGCCTGTATCAGGGTATTATCTAAATCCCCGTCGAATGCAAAACTATCCAATTTGGATAGAGCCACTACTTTCCCTAATGATGGGGTGATGGCTTGTACAGTGAACTTGGTAAAGTTCTGCCAGGTGAGTTCCGGGATGATTTTCGGTGCTATGTTCACCGCTGCTTTACCCAATAGTGGTAGTGTGACTGCAATTTTTTGTTGGTCATTTTCAAAGCCAATATCCAGTAAGGGTTTAATTATTGCCAGATATGTGTGTATATCATACTGGTCGGGGTCAAACTTGGGTAACTGAACGTGCGGTTTGGTTGCCATTTTGCCAAATATTTCCTGATTACCTCTCTCTTACGCCCGGGTCTAGAACCACCGCTGGCCACCAGTGTAATGCTAGGTGAAATTAGGCTCGACTTCTCGTTCCTATTTCACCTAACGTGGAGCGGGGTCCTCTTTCGAGACCGGAGCTAGTGCAATAAAGAGAGGCAGGACACAAAAACTCTAGGAAACAACCTTTACACATATATTACCACAGTCAGACACAGGACAAATCAGCAGATATTACAGCACAATATTTAGCAATATAAAACCTTATCTAGGATATGTGTTCTCTGATACTAATGACAACACAAACAATCCTAGTGTATCAGGAGTGCAGTAAATATAGGTGCACACAGGGGCGCGGGAGGGGGTTGAGTCTCACTAGGAGGAGATAGGGGAGGTGCGGGGAGTGACTTGTGACGGCTAGGGGAAAGTTATGGTAATACTGAAAAGCGGCGGATATTAGCCGTGAAGTTTATATGGTTTCCACTAGTCAAAATACTTTGGTAATTGATTTTATCCTTGATTTACACTTACTTGAGATATGGGAGTGGGAGCGGGTGATGAACAAGATTTATGGGTAGCGTGGGGGAAGGAGAGAATACCATTAATACTTCCTTTCACAATATTCCTTCACAGTAATGGGGGTACGTCTTTATAGGCACAGGCTTATTAATTGTATAACAGAGATGTCACTCACACGTATAGTCAATCAGATCTTGTTTCACACTCTCGTCCTTTAACTTCTCACTGTGATCTGATCTACCCCAATATTCACTATATGAAATCACTGCACAATACTTACATTAGGGGAAATCACACTTAACCTAAATCATTCATGTTACAATATCACATGTATTCATCAGGGGGATAGGCAGGAACATGTCATCGGTGATCATGCTGGGCTAGGGGCACTGTCAATTCGGGGCGTGCCAAGAGGGCACGGGATAGCTCGTAAGGGCATTCTCTTGCGTCCGGGACTTCCCGTGGCTTCCGGACTTGGCTCCGGCATGTGGCCCTTGGGACTGGGGGCGAATAGCACCAGGAACCTCTGTGATAGATCGCAGCGTCATGGGGACGTAGAGAGATCACGCCTGGGTGTCCTGGGGAGAACTGAGAGAGACTGTGGGCTGCGGTCTCCAGCGTCCAGGGGCGCCGACAGGGGAGAGCTGCGGCAGCGACTTCCACTGGGGTCCGTCAGGTGCGTCTGCTCTAGAGCCAGGCGTAGGGAACAGAGACCAGGGGAGGCTGGGAGGCCTGTCTGGGTCACTCTGGGACAGGAAGCCTGGACTCCAGTCTCCTGCCGTGGGGACGTCTCTCTACTCTGCACGCCCTCGGAGCGACCGTAGATCGTCTCACGAGGGAGGGAGCGACAATAGGTCGTCTCTACCACGACACTCTTGGAGCGACCATAGATCGTCTCACGAGGATGGGAGCGACCATAGATCGTCTCTACCGGAGCACCTTGGGAGCGACCATAGGTCGTCTCTACCGGAACACCTTGGGAGCGACCATCGATCGTCTCTACCGGAACACCTTGGGAGCGACCATAGATCGTCTCTACCTGAACTCCTTGGGATCGACCATAGATCGTCTCTACCGGAACACTTTGGGAGCGACCATAGATCGTCTCTACCAGAGGGGCGCCATCTGGAGTATGGTTTCTAACTCCACCCCTAGCTGGCTCAGCAATTCCACTACGCGAAGGTAGTGTCCTCGTCCTACAGTGGCAGCAGCGTGGTGGCTGCATGTCACAGGGGCGCACGGCCCGGGCTGGCATGTGTCGCTGTTGCCCGGAGTGGTGGTGGCTGGTGGCGGCCACCCCGTGGGGTCCGTGTGGGGGTGTCGGCGTATCCGTGGGCACACTACGCTGTTCTTGGCTTGCCCTGTCCTCGGGGGTACTATAGTATTCTTCGGGGGCACTGTTTTTCAAGCCACGCATTTTAGTTATGAAAACAGAACCAATTTAAATGTTCGTCAACTCTGCTACCCGCGTGATATAGAGGGGAGGAAGGAGAGTGTATGGGGGAGGAGGAGGAGGGAGTGTGGTCGGCTGATGTAATAATGTGAACTACATGATACGTAGATGGTCACTACTAACTTATCTCTACGATATAAAAAATCATTCTCATTTATACTTATAATATGCTTATACTAGATTATAATTATTCACACATACTAAATTGTTCTTAATTACTAAATTACAACTATCTTACATCTAAGTTACACTTATATCTTGACCTAACTTACTGGCACTACAACTACTCTGATTCCTTAACCCTCTCGCACTATTTTGACGCCACCTGTGTCCAACCACTTCCATGTACTGAGTGTCAGTGTCTCTGCATCCCAGAGCTCACCTTCCCCACACTCCTCACTCAGCAATTCATGCGGTATCAGAAAGTGATTTCAATCATTTCATTCCCCCGCCCCTATCATGACGGTATTGTTTTGAAACTGGTTTATATTATAAATTAATGAATAATTTTCCTAATGAATGAAAAAAAAAATCTGAATAAAAGGAATTACCATATTTTATCATTCACTTATTTATTCAATGCTTAATTACTCAGATATATAAACTTTTCGGCAACTGCCGAAAAGTTTATATGTCACAACAATTTGTTGTGAAAAAATACAGTGTGTAAGTACTGTATATATGTCAGTGAGTAAATGAATACATTACTGAACGACAAAGTATGGTGGTTTATATCATTTATTTATTTTTTTCATTCATTAGGAAGATCATTTATTCATTTGTAACATGTATCAGTTTCATAACAATACAGTTAAAACTTTGGGCAAGGGATTGAAATTATTGTAATCATTTTTCGATGCCGCACAAATCACTGAGTGAGGAATGCGGGGAGCGTGAGGCCTGGGCGGGCAAGAATGAAATGATAGCAAACAGTTCACTCAGACCGGCCAGGTGTGATGAACGCCTATTGTTATTCCGTATGCCAATAAATAAAAATGTAGTATAGCTAGAAGTGTCATTTTTTTTACGAAATGGATCGCAGATAAATGCTCTACAATATTCTATAATCATTGCCGAAATGTTTATATGTCTGTGAGTAAATGGGCATTGAATAAATATGTGAATGATAAAATATGGTAATTCCTTTTATATATGTATATATATATATTTTTTCGTTCATTAGGAAGGTCAAACGAAAAATTTTTGTGAAAAAAAAAAACAAAAAAAACAGCATATTATATGGTTGGACTCGACCTACTTCGAAAGAGTGTGAGAGGTTGATTTCACTTGGACGAATCCTGAATCAAAGGCGTGTGAGCGGTTGGATTTCACTTGGACGAATCCTGCTTCGAAAGAGTGCGAGCAGTTCGGTTCTTCACCGGGCCCCCGTGAATGAAAGGGTTAATTTTGTTAGCATTTTTTGATAACTCTTCTACAGTGTTCACACTTTGAGGGACCTTGACCTGTTTCTCTAATATTTCCCTAATCTCTTAAATTCCTCTGCATCTTTCTCACAGATTACGTCTGATACTACTTTCAATATGTTTATTATATTTACCATCTCTTTGTTGTCTCTGGTGATTCTGTTTCTTATTTCTTCTTCACCTCTTCCAGTGATGACTATAAATCTGTAAATCTCAGCTGTTTCCTTTATCAGCCTTGGGTTCTTCCTTATGATGTTTTTCACCTCTTTTGTCATGGCTTTTGTTTCAGCCTTGTTTTTTAAATCTTGACTTGTTTTGGCTACCTCTGCCCGTTTATGTTGTACTTCCTCTGTGTAGTTTCTCATAATTTAATTCGCCTGAGTTTTCTTAACATTGTCTCTATTCTGCTCTATCAGATCACCTGCTTGTCTAATTATGTCTTTATCATCATTGTACTCCTCCAAAACTCTTTCATGGGTGACTACTGTATTTCCCATTTCGTTCACTTTCTTCCTCAGAATGTCTACCTCAGCTTGTAGGTCACCTACATTATTGGTGCATCTTTTCTGTCAAATTCCTTTACCAGTTCCTCATTTTTCCCCTTTTGTTGGTACAGTTCCTTCCTTATTTCATCCAATTCCGGTTTGAAAGTTTCTTCCAATCTGTTCACTTTCTCAGCTAATTTATTAATCGTAACCAGTTCCACCAGGTCTATGTAGTCATCATTTTGTTTTATAGTGTTTCCCTTCCTCTTTCCAGGTTGCACTTCTTGAAAGTAGGTCATCTTATAGAAATATATTTTCTACTTACAGTTTAGCATCTCCGTTCCGTCAGTGTCGGAATTTACCCTGGTCTCGTCTGTTTACCGGACGCAGCTCCTGCCGTCTGCTAACGCAGCAAACTCCTCAGGACTCTGACCACTTGATGTACTTCCTTTGGAAGTATATCAAGTGTGTGTGTGTGTGTGTGTGTGTGTGTTCCCGAAATGTCTAAAAGTTGTGGAAGAATATTCACCAAACCATAATGAAACAACAATTGCGTGAATGGAAATAAGTGATTAACTTTTGGTTAGGATTTGATCAAAGGTGACTGAATATCAGCCGTCATACATCAAACTGCATTTTGGCGAATATCTCAGAAATAGAGATATTTTCTTATAATTAAGGTCCAAGATATTTTGCCAATGATTAGCATTTGGCTCCCAAATGCTTTTGTTTTGTTTTTTTATTTCACTAAAAGTTTAAACAGCAGAAACCACTGTTACCCTGGGGTGACGATTTGGCGTATTTTGAAAACATGAATAAGGAGGGAACCATAGTTTGGGTCCTATGATCTTTGGTACTATGACATGATAGATGAATGGTAGTAAGTTAAGAACCTTCCCCACAAAATCTCATCTGCAGCAACTCAGGGTTTTGGAGGGTTAAGTGTAGCTGCAGAGTATGTAACCCATCTTTCATGATATTCTTTAGAAGCCGAAGCAAAATTCTGTTAGCCTGTCATTTGCATGAAGATACTCTGCCATGCCTCGTCCTGTAATAGCTGCTCCATAGTGGAACCGTTGAGGTGTTTGAGCAAATTGGGAGGAACTTCAACTGCCCGTGTCGGAGTTTCATCTTCTGTGTTTGCCTTCAGGAGACTATGGTCAAAAACAAGACTCTTCCTGCTCTAAGGGGATATACAGTTCTCCACTCACCAGCTGTTATGGACTGTGATACTCGAGGTGGCTCTCCTCTTCTTTGCTGTAGCCTACTGTCTGGTCTCTCCTTCAGGCTGTGGTTGTTCAGTTACACCTGGGGAGGAGTTACATATTCAGTTGTCTTTATCTATCCCCCCCGCAGAGCAGTATTTCACAACGACTGTACATCAGGCTGGCCTTTCTTTTATTCCACGAACGTCTGGAAAGTGTTGCAGGTGACATGTGCCTTGGTGGGATGAGGAGTGTGCTTTAGGCAGGTGTGTCCATAAAGCTGCTTGTAGGAACCTTAGGAAAAATAGAGATGTGTTCTTATAAACTCATCTTAAGAAAGCTTGTACCCGTTATCAGTGGGTTCTGAAGAACTCATGTCAAACCTTGTGGAGAACTATGTCTTCTCAATCACCTTATCCACTCCTTTACCATTGGTCAGGAAGAAGGTGATGAAAATAACGGGTAAGTAATTACCTTCTCCCTTGGCGCTTAAACTTCAGATCTGCTTTATCCATGTCCTCTGAAGTAGCTTCAGCCCTGGCAATGCATTTTTACAATGTTTTTTGTTCAGATCCCACCAAACCATTCAGCGTCAACAGGAAATGTTAGGTATTTTATTTCTGTATACTGAATTGGATCCTTATGTTTTCTTTGCCATCTGTGGACTCAAAGCTGCTCTCCAGCAGTGTAATGACTCTGCTCCTGGACTTAATGACATTTCTTATGCCATGATTTACCATTTGCTGTACGATTCTCTATTTTTATTAGTAATCTACAACAGGATAAGTATCCACTAACTGGGGGATGAGTATTGGTCTTCTATTTCCTAAGCCACTTAACCAGTCACGTCCCCCAATCCCTAGCTATTTTGGAAAAAATTTTTTTTGGCTAAAACCTCCGCTTTTGGTGAGAAACATCTAAAATTCATGGAGAAATCGCTCACCTGAGGTTTAAAATACTCGATATAGGTAGCAGCACCTCCGTACCTTACTGGGTTTTCTATCAGGCTGGCTCCAAAGAAAACGAGTTCTATGGGAGGGTGACTCTTCCACACCACTGACAAACGGTATTTATTTGTTTATTTGGTATGAATTTATATGTAGTACGAGAGTATATTGGTTTTCAAACAGAAATATAGGCATTATAAGCATTGTTTCACTCACTAACTCATCAACATACCTGACCTTTTTTGGTGACATTACCTGATCATCATTTCTGACTGTTTCTTCCTCTAATACTATGTAAACTTCGTCCTCCACATTGTCATCGATTGGGGAATCACTCTGGCCCTAAATGTCTTTATGGGCGAGGTCACTGGTAAAAGGTGAATTGCCGAGACAATGGCGTGCGGAGGGGGGGGGGGAAGTTATGTGGTGTAAGGCATTGTCCCTGCCCAGGATCTTGTAGAGGAATAGAGGAAGGTGTCCCGTGTATACGTACGAAAAATCACGCGCAAAGATTGAAAATTGTGCAAATTATGAACCTTGCAATTGCACGACGTACCAGTACATCGACGGGACTAACTGTGACAAAACGTTGCAATGTACCCATACGTTGATGGGATGCCTCGGGTTAAAAACTATTTTAATGAGTCTAACTATTGTCCCATTTGTTTGACATCATGTGTATATTTACTGCTTGAGAAGATGGTTAGCAGCAGACTAGTTTAGTAACTAAAGAAGATGTTTCTTTTCTCTGTGACAAAGAGGGTTTCATTGGATGAGATGTACAGTCGCCAAACGTTCCACCTTGGCCACCTAGCCACGAGATGTGGGTAACGGGTGCTGGCAACAGTGAACCTGTTTATTCGTGTGTACATGCTCGGCGAAAGTTCGAATCATCAACTCTCTTCGTCTGTAATGAACCTCTGTCAAAGTTCATCCCATAGATGGCTGAGTATGGAGTTGGGTGGGGAGAAAAATGTCTCAGGAGTAAGGTGGCTCTCCCATCAGCTGGTCATACGGAAAATTGTTATGTCCCACGGGTCACACTGACCAAGGCTAAATAAATATAACAGGTCGGACAGAAAATTATGTGCCACAGGTCGCGCTGACCAAGACCAAATAAATATAACTGGTCACACACAAAACTGTTATGTGCCACAGCTTGCGCTGACCAAGACCAAATAAATATAACTGGTCACACGCAAAACTGTTATGTGCCACAGGTTGCACTGACCAAGGCCAAATAAATATAACAGGTCGCATGGAAAATTGTTGTGCCACAGGTCGCGCTGACCAAGACCAAATAAATATGACTATATTAAATTTACGAAAAGGTAATATTTACAATATTATGAAATAAATATATACTATTATATATAATCTCAGTGGTGGATACATCACGTTGGTCAACTCATGACTAGCTGACTCGAGGCAGTAGGCTATTCTGCCTCAATGAACGGGTTTCAACCTCCAACATATACAGTTCCCGTCTCTCCTGCTTAGTTTAGAGTAATATAATCCCGGTGAGTAATCCTGTAAAGAGTAATGGCCTAACTTATTTAACCATGTCTCGGATCAAGAATGGTATTTCAATAGGTTCAATCAAGACCAGCCCAAGACTAGCGAAATGCAAAACGAACAGACACCAGCATCTATTTTTCTACCGTAAGGGCCGGTCTCACGATGGTTCTTCTCCCCTGTATTCAGTAGACAATTTTTAGCCATGGGTTTATAATATAATAATGAAAAAGAACACGTTTATTAATATGTGATATATGTAAAGATGCAGTCTTTTAGATGATTTTACTTACTGTTTTCAGTACTCGCATTATCTAATACTTTCAAGAAGTTCCTTAGAAATTTTATCGGTTAACAATTGTTGACTGAATATCGAATTGAACTCTGAGGTTCACTCACTAAGCTCGATAATATGGAGAGGCTGTCTCATGGGTAACACAGCATAATTTATGTAGCCACCATCAGGGCGGCACTTGTGTAGTAGCAGCCGTTACACCATGCCTGATGCCTGCATTTTTGTATTGAGCTGCCCTTTAGGTTTTTGAAAGCTGCGGATGATTCCAGAAAATATAGTGCCATGGTCCACTGTGCAGCTTACGGATACAGAAATGGGCACAGGAATTCATCTAAGAGAGATGGCACTACATTTCATAAGCAAGAAATCTATCTTGTTGCTAATTCTTTAACATTGCTGCCCCCTGGGGTGGGGTGGGAAGATTCTTCCCCAGTATCCCTGTTTTATACTCATTGGCTTAAAGTACCCGACATAAGTCGTTGAACTAGGAAAAAAAATAATCATAATCCATATATGTTTTTGTATTATATGCAACGAGTGTATCTTTATTAATAATAACCTCTGCTAAGTGGAAATATGGTATTTGAATTTGAATTTGAGTGCTGGTGTTCCAATATGATGGCGAAACTCACACTCACAGCGGAGATAGCCTCTCCATTCTATAGAGCTCCGTGGGTTCACTACGGAACACGAGAGTTGATGATCCGAACTTTCGTCGAGCATGTACACATGAACAAACAGATACACTGTTGCTAGCACCTGTTACCCACCTCTCGCGGCTAGGTGGCCCAGGTGGAAAATTTGGTGACTGCACATTGGACTACCTCATCGGATCTGAGTCAGCAGTCTTTGAGGCTTTTGCATCTGGGCAACATCTTGTAGCTTTGTTCCTTGACCTTGAAAAGGCATATGATACAGCATGGCACCATGGCATTTTGAATTAACTTCACAATTTGGGACTGCAAGGTCACCTGCCATTGTTCCTTAGTGACTTTTAGTTGAACTGCAGGTTTCAGGTCCGAGTGCTGTCCTCACTCTGTCCTACGAGTTCAAGTGGAAGGTGTTCCACAGAGGAGTGTGCTAAGTGTTCCTTTACATGCTGTTGCCATCAATGTCATACTTGATTCCCTGCCACAGAGGGTGTCTTCTTCCTTTTATGTGGATGACCTAGTGATATTGTTTTCTGGTTCCTAGATGTGTGCTATTGAAAAGAGGATGCAGCTGGTGTTGGAAAGGGTCGCCAGCTGTGCAGACTGGGGAGATTTCCATTTTTCTTCAGGTATGATTGTAGCAATCCACTTTTATAGATTAAAGGGGCCGGTGCCTGCTACAGTGCATGGAGAAGACTAAGTTTCTTGGCTTAACATTTGACTGTCAAGTTACTTGAGTGTTACATTTGAAACTTCTCTGAGTGTCATGTATGCAAGCAATGAATTTGTTGCAGGTACTGTCTCTATATCTCACACCTAGTGGGGTGCTGGTCAGAGTACACTCTTTCACTTGTATCAAGCCTTAGTGGGATCTAAGCTTGCCTATGATTGCGAGGTCTACGCCTCCCATGCTGTACCACAGCTAATTGTCATCACTCCTTTGCATCATGCAGTTTTGTGTCTTGTCACTGGTGCTTTCATATCCTACCCAATTCCTAGGTTGTGCAGGCTGATGTTCCTTCCTTTTGTGTACAGCACAAGTGGCTAATCAGTTGTTGCCGGAATCGTGTAAGATATATTCCAGAGTCATTTATTGCTGCTTGTGTATCATGGCAGTAATTTTTTTCAGTATCATATTTCTCATCCTTACACTCCACATTCCTTTGGGTACAGGGTTATGGGGGATTTAGGTCTTTCTGCATAGCCTGTCTGCCCCAGTCGGTTACAAAGAATTGCACAATGGTACCTTCCCGAGGGACAAGTGTGCAGGGATTTTTAGGATACTAAATCTTCTCTCTCTTCTCTGGTGCTTCATCGGCCATCAGCTATTTTTGGAACATTCCATTCAAAATGACACACTTATTCATTCTCATCGTTGCACTCCACATTCCTTTGCGTACTGGGTCAGGCCGATTATGAGAGATGTAGGTTTCTCTGCACTATGTCTGTCCTGTCCAGCTCAGAAAAATCGCCCTATGGTGCCTTTCTAAGGTGCAGGTGTGCATGGATTCTGAGGTTACGAAGTCTTCTGCCTCTTCTTGGGCTCTCCATCAGCTGTTTAGGAACATTCGTCAGTTTACAGACAAACCGTCCTTGTATACACAGATGGTTCAGAGTCAGACACTGGTCTCAGGTCTGGGGTGAAATTCCCAGATTTTGTAAGGGTAGGAATTTGTCTAAATTCCACTAATTTTACATTGCAATTTAATTCAGCTCATCCCCTGTCCTTGCCGTTCTCGAGTAAGGCAAGGGTTCATGCGCATGTCTGTGTGGACGGCAATGAGATGGAAGGTACATTTGCAAAATCCATTTCTTCTTGATGACCCCTGCCAACTACCCGCTTCCTGCTTCCGATATGAGACCATACTTATAGTATGTGATTCTTAATCGTTGACAAAGCCTGTGGGATGCTACTGTTAATAATAAATTTAGGGATGCTTTTCAGAGGGTGTTAGTACGGAGGGTTCTCCTCTCCATCTTATTATTATTATTATTATTATTATTGTTATTATTATTATTATTATTATTATCATCATCAGAATCAGTATTAGTAGTAATATGACTATTACCATTACTATTATTCTGTGGAAAGGAAATTGACCTATGGGAATAAAGATCTCTTATGGACTCTTAACCCTGGAATAGTAGCGCTGTCAGCATCACGTGCCTACTAGCAATGTCCGGAATCCTGGACAAACTTTGGGGGTAGAAATATACATATAGGAATGGTGCAGTTTATTTCAAAAAATTTTCACTTAAATTAGATGCTAATCTTAACTCTAGGAACTATGAACTAAATGTATTTAACTAAGTCAACATTATAATAAAAATAAAACAAAAAATGTGTAAAAATGACGAACAGTGCTACATCCTTGTAATCTTTTCACCAAATCCAGCCACAGTGTTGCCTGATGGTGATAACTTGTGCCACACATGAAGTCCAGACGTCCCCCGATATGCTCCAGCCTCCCTAGACAAAATACGACACATTACTTATATGTTTCTTAGGCATACTCACAAGGTCCTATTTTAAAAACGTTGTACGGAATACCGGACAATTGGCTACAGCAGATGAGAAAAAAACGGGAGCAACACGAACACACGTCACACACACAGGACAGAGTACAAACTGAAATTTCATGGCAGCTGAGCGCCGTAGGCCTTGGAGCATCTCTTCCACAATGCAAAGTAGGCCTAAAATCGGAATCCCAGATGACGCTACTGAACCAGGGTTAATTACTTGCAGACATTCACCCATGAAGGAAGAAAAGTCCATTCAGGATAAGTTGAATGTGGAAAAATGTCTCCACAGGTCAGAAATAATTCTATGTAGTAAACAGGTCATAATTTAAATAATTCCATGACGAAAATTAGTCTAGAGATTGATCTGGTATAAGGGAAACATAAGTTCAGGGGAGGTATAAGTACCATGCAGAAAATGAGTTAGTGGCAAAAAATAGGTGTGGGTAAGAGGCAGATAACTGGGCCATGAGGGAAAAAAAGCTCCTGAGGAAACAGGCCAGTGGGGGAAAAGGATCCAATGAACAGGTTCACAAGGGAAATTAGGTACGTGTTGGTTGAGCCCAAGAAGGTATAGTGTGAGACCGACTCATATGTGAGTGAAAATTACTTGATTATCATGTAATAATTATTATATATGCTTATAGGTATATGCTAAGTCTAGTAATACCAAGTCGGTTCACTTTCCCTCAGTGCGCAGGGAGGCGTAGCTTGTGTGTGACGTCAGTCGGATTAAGTAACAGAAAATGTATAAAAGGGCAGACTCAAATTAAACATTTATAATAAGGGAAAACGAAGAAGGGGAAGAAGTGTGGACTCGTTTAACCGTATAACATTGCAGTAGGTTCACTCACACCCCTACACTTTCCTTCACACATTTCAGTCCCTTCCCTCACTTCGGCCTGAAAATGTGTCATGATCTGGAGAGTGCAGCATACATCCACTCACCACCACGGTCAGGCGTCAAATGAACTTGGGTTTCGTGCAAGCTGACGTCACTCCGATGCTCCGCCCCCTGCGCCAGCTTGGACCCATTTTAGATGGAAGTGATCCGCCTTGGTATTAGTAGACTTAGGGTATATGTGTGCACTGAATGTGTGTGCATATTTTAAGCAACTGTACCTGCAAGAGGTGTAAACAAAGAGCTTCTTGCATCACAAGCAGCGTCAAAGAAGATGATCAGCAGCAGACCAAGCTTTATCATCCTTAGGGCCAATACATGTGAGGGCAATCAGTGTTTTAACAATGTGGAAAGTTCATGTATCTGTCATACAATACTCCTTTCATCATCAGTAGATAGGGGTCTGGTGCCACGATACTAAGTACAGGCATTTAAGGCTAGGGTGACAAACTCTGATAAGCCCGAGAGGCATTGTTTTAGCAGTGATCCCGAAACAACCCTCAAACTTGAACCCTTATGATTCTTGTCCAAAATCCAATAGACCAGAAAGCCTTGATTTGGTTAAACAGTTACCACCCATCATGGTATATGTTCCCTTAGATTAGAAGAAACCATTTGGCTTGTCACTCAGGTAGAGTCACCAGAAAGATGCATTACATGAAGGAAATGGATGGTGGCCACGCCCACCTACCATATAGTTTATATAAAATATATATCGCATTGGAAATATATTAAGAAACATTTCAAAGGGCTCCCATTGTATGTTAATGTACAGCTGTTGTATCTTAAGTAAAGGTTCATATCCAAGTAATGCACTTCTGTAATAAGTTAATAATTATGTTTTCCTCTAGTTGCTGTCACTTATAT
Source organism: Coenobita brevimanus (assembly GCF_032717465.1). NCBI lineage: Eukaryota > Metazoa > Arthropoda > Malacostraca > Decapoda > Coenobitidae > Coenobita > Coenobita brevimanus. The sequence continues at coordinate 8,806,725 of NC_136985.1, read as the reverse complement.
AAATACTGGCTTTGAAGCTGAAAACGAAATCCCTATTTATGCCAAGGAGGATGTTCACCAAAACATTGACAAAACTAACAAATGCGTGTAAAATCCCCTCCATACTCTTACCCTCTCACCCCATCTCTGTCCTTCGCTTGCTCAATGCAGCTGTTTGCAAGACAGGTCATTGTCATAACACCAGAGCACCTTTGGGGAGGATGTGAAGTGGGGTGGGTAATCATGATAAACGCGAACACCTCCCTCGCCCCTGACATAAAGAGTCTTATCATCTTCAAAGCTGGTGTTAAGACAAGGCTGGGGAGTTTGCGTTTAGTTACAGTAGCTCCATACCAAAAGGATGGAAAGAGGTAATAAAACAACATAGTGTCCATACTGTAAAGTTTAATGCTTGACAGGAACACATACTGTACACTGAGGATCACGGACTATAGCTTGGAGGCTAGGTATAGCACTAGACATTTCATCTGACATGTTCACTTTTTTTTTTTTTCCAAGGTTTCTTTTTTTTATGTGGATAACATGTGTAAAAGATAAATTTTTCAGTGCTTGATTTGACAGAAGGTATGTGCATGGTAAGGGGTCCTAGGGCCAAGTCATCACATTGATGGATCGCATAGCACACAAGAGACGTACAGTTGGTACACATTAATTTTCACCTTTTCACATTATATCACCCATAATTTATTTTTATTTTTTCACTGTCATTCGCTTGCACTGATTTAATTCTTTTTTTCTTTGTCTGCCAAGATAAAAAACGAACCAGAGAAATAATCTTGTGATAAAGAGCACAAGGGAGGTGCACCGCTCTACCTCTGGTGATGACTGGATGCCTACTGCCCTCCTCACCCAGTGGTGGGCTGGTGCACATTGCGCAGGCGTCTCCTAACTGGTATGAAGTATCGTGACGGCGAGAGAGAGCGTAAGTGTCACTTCTGTGAGGGTATGGAGCACAGTGTTATTTTTCTTGGTTATTGCCAGGGAAAAAGCTTACTGCTATGCACGGGGCATCCCCCAGGGCGTGATTTATGTATGTTATGCTGAAGAATGATGCTGAACTTCACCGGCCACCTCTTTGTGTAAGTGAGAGTGAGTGTGTGTGTGGAGAAATGCCAGGGATGCCACTATTCCCCGAAGACCGTGTGTTCACGGATCACTTACCAGGTCTACTTCCGCTATTATTTCATGGGTGATAATAGACTCTACTAGTAGACTTTCTGCTAAGCAAAGAGTGCGCTCACTGAAAAAGGGGGCACCCGTATCTGCACAGAACAATGTCTTTCTCCAGTCCTCACCTATTGAAACTTCCGGGCACTGCTTAAGCACTGCTACTGGGCATAGATGATGGTGGACAGTAGGTATCTTACAGTCTGGGATTCTGAGAGGAGCAAGCCTGATGTCTTCTTCCTCGTTTTTTGAAAGCGTCCTTGGAGATGGCACTAGGGACACCGCCAATCCATCCTGTGCAAAGTTAGTGCATGCTGGGAACAGTGTATAAATTTAAGGTAGTTCCCACTCTGCCTTTTGTCTGCACCAAACTCAATAGAAACTAGAAAGCGCTCACAGATCACATACCTTCGCCAATGCCACTGCCATTAAGAAGGATCTGGATCCGGATCCGTGGATATAGGATCCGGATCTGAATCCATCACAAAATTTAATCAGTTCATTCTTGGTCCATGGCCTACCTTTCCACAAAATTTCACTGAAAATAATTGAGAACTTCTGGAGATATTGTGCGGGATACTCCGGATCCGGATGCAGATCCGCCCCCAATTTAACACTTTCTTCCTTGGCCAATGGCCCATCCTCCACTAAATTTCATCAAAATCCATTCACAAGTTTCTGAGTAATATTGGATCCGGATCCGTGGATACAGGATCCGGATACGACCCCAAATTTAATAAAATATTTCTTGGTCCTTGACGCACCTTTCTACTAAATTTCATTGAAATTCATTGAGAACTTTTAAAAAATTTTGTATGGGATACTCTGGATCCGCATCTGGACCAAAATTTAATCATTTAATCCTTTGCCCATGACCAACAGTTCCACAAAATTTCGTCAAAATCTATTCATAACTTTTAGAATAATCCTGCTAACAGGCAGGCAGACAGACAGACAAACCAACAAACCAATGCATGGTAAAACATAACCTCCTTGGTGGAGGTAATGACAGGACCTGGGCCTCTGCTATTAAAGGGCCTCAGTATTCGGCTCAGAAACCGAGGAAAGTAGTCCAGAGGGATTGGTGGAGGCTCTCAATGTTCATAGCATATGCTCCAGGAAATTCGGCAGAGGATAGAACCCACTAGAGAAATATCATGCATAAAAATTCAGTGTTGCTCGGAGATTCTCTGTTAGGGGTTGGTGAGGCACTCTGTCCCCAGAGGCAATAGGTTGGGGCTTACTTTTTGCAGCACTCTGGTACTAGGACCAGATTTCTCACAATCAAGGCTGAAATCGCTAACTACGTTTAGGAGAACTTTGGTTGCAGGTGAGGGAAACCGGTATATAAGTGTCGAATTCATCCAGTCCTCCTCTATCACATTCGGGCCACTTGTCGGCATACAGTGCACCTTGGGTAGGTGGAGCAGTAACTGCACTGTATTTTTGATGACAAAGAGGTCTACCTGCATGTGGCCATACCTGAGAACCAATGAGTTGAATATAACCCTCCGGACAGTCGATTCAACTGAGGCTAACTTAAACCTGGAGTGTGCATTGGCCTTCTGGTTCTTCTCCCCAGAAAATTCTGGGCCAAAAGGTACCAACGGCAATGGTGAGTTAGCCACTGGATTTGTTCTGACTGTGCCAGGAAGGGCTCAGGCCTTGACATGCCATACTATTTCATGGAATGCACCGCCAGTTTGTTGTGCCTTTGCATTACCCCTAATTCCCTGATACTTATGTGCTTGACACATTATGTCTCTGTCCAAGCCCGCAGTTGTTGGTGCCCCACTCATGACAGAATGCCCTCCCAAGTCTTAGGTATTGGTTACAATTGTAGGAGTCTGGCACCATCCATCATCAAAGTAGCCTCCTGGGGCTGGCAGGGACTGGATGGAGCATGTCTCCTGTGCAACATCCTCTCTCCTGGGATCACCTTTACCTCCCGTGGTAGGTGGTAGTGGCACAACCTGCCAATTTTAGTGCCCACAGCAGTGGCTCTCCATGTCTTCATGACTTCAGGTTTGCGTGAACTGTCTTAAACAGTTTTCCCGAAGGCAACATGCACTATCTGGGGAAAACCGAACTCATACATGCTTAGTGTTCTACTCCAGACCTAACCAGATTACTTGCTTCACAGGGTTCAACAAAGATTTTCCATAGTGATTTTGAAGCCGAGCTCCCCAGATGACTTGATTACTTAGCCTGAAGTTTCTGGACATTCCTCCTTGGTGGCTGCTGTGAGAAGCCAGTTGGTGAGATGCATTAATATGTTGACCCCCTCTGTCACCATATGAAGCACCAGCACTTTTGTTAGTCTGAGGAAGGCACGATGAGCATGTTGACTGGTGAGTAAGTAATCCTTCTAGATCAGTGCTTGTTGTGTGACACTCCTTTGCTACTGTTAAGTTTTAAAGAGTAGGGGCCTTTGTGCCTTTTTATCATGCTGAATGTGTTCAGTGATGAGGCTGGTGCCTTGTCGTCCAGTCTGGTGCACTTGGAGAGCTTGTAGTGATCAGAAGAAGGAGATCTCCACTGCATGAGAAAGGTTATAGCAGAGAGCAGGAGGTATATTGTATATGGAAGGTGAGTATATGCCTCCTCTACGTCTGCATCCAGGACCTGTTTAGGAGAAAAGGGAGCCTCCCAGATGATTGCTTCCCTTGCCACTCACTCCATCCTGATGAACGCAATGTTTCTCACGTTAATGCAGTTTGTCACTGCCTGCAATGGAGATTAATGGCAAGTCATTTAAACTATTGTTGAAACTGAGATGAGAGTACCAGCACAGAACCTGAGTTAGATGACAGTTTCACTGCTCTTCACTGACACTGGGAACTGAATAAGCATGACCCAATAAGGAACTTTGTAAGAGTCAGTCCATTCCTCCAGGCATGGCAGTAAGTAGGCTGGTGACAATGACCCATTCCAAATGTCGTGGTTGTCAAGTTCCCACTTGGCCCAGGAAAAGGAGAGCATCACCATCAATGTTGAAACAATTCGTTGCACAATGCTGTCTTCTTACGGCAATTACCTCACCACTGTAGGCGTCTGTGATGGCTGTGGGCTGAGCCCCGCGCTAAAGCAGTGACAGCAGTTCATAGTACTTGCTCAGTGTAAACACTGTGTGCCACATGGACCAGAAAGACCAAAAGAACTTGAAACTAAGACTGAAAACTGTGCAGTTGTGCAAGCCACACACTACATACTACACTAGGCCAATTATGGCCTCGGTAAACATAGCATTACAGGAGAATTCTGCCCAGCTAGAATACAGTGAAAAAGTTGTGAACCTCATTCTCAAACAGCATACTAAAAACTACACTACATTGACATTATGAAGAGTAAAAAACTAAAATCTGGCCTGAGAGGAAAAGTATAGCGTAATGGAAATAGCTCGTCATCCTTGGACAAACAGACCACTGTGTGGACCTTGGGGTTTAAGGGAATTAAGCAAAAAGCTTGTAACTACGAAAAATAACACAAATGGAACAAAACATGTCGTAGCTCCATGAGAGTAAAATCTAGGATGAGCACCATGCAATAGAGGAAGCTTGCCCTGCTTGATGAAATCTGTGCTCCATGAGGAGCCAGCAGCCACACCAAAAACCATATTTTCAGATGTCGTATAGTAAGACAGCAGTCCAATCCCCGACAGCCTAGCATGGCGGAAGCAAACCACGGCAGTCATATCGACTGAAAAACTGTGCACGGTGTGGGGCTGCAAACCAGAAATTTATATAGTGAAGCCAGGAAAGACAAATGACACACACACAAAAAAAATGAAACAAGGGCACTTCCTCCAAGATGCAGGCTTATGATGCAACCGTGAAAGTAGTAGCACAGACTCGAGAAGATGCTGGTGTACGGGTTGCTCATGCATTGCACGGAGAGAGAGAATGATTTGCCTTGCCGACACCAGCATTGAGCAAAGGAAGGACAGAGAAAGGTTGATGGGGTAAGGATACGGGAGGATTGTACTCACGTTTGCCAGCGTTCACTTTTTTTAGGCTGTATTTATTTCCACGATCTTGGGGGTATAGTTCCCTGCTGCATCCAGCAGAAGTTAAAGGAGCTAACTCTAAAGGTAACTAAATGCTGACTCGCCCACCTTGTCATTAATATCATTTTATCGAAAGAGAATGGAGAGGGACACATTCACACATTGACAGTAAGGATCCACACTCTGTGTATACAATACCTTGCAACTCACTCCTTTTCTCCAGGAAGGAAGATTGTGGACTACAAGATAAGGGGACCTTCACTCTGCAGTCCATTGGACTTAACTAAAGATGAGCCTCTGACAACAAAATCAACATTTAGCCTCCCTCTGTTTGTAATGTTAAGCCAAATTGTGTTTACATGCAACTAGCAGTGCAACCCATCTTTGCTAGAGTTAGCCATATTATGGAAAATTGACGACTGTATTTTAGAAATCCTTAAAGGTAGACATATTCGTGGATGGACGAAACAGCAATCACACATATTTCTTCACCAAATAACACACCCACTAATTCATCTACTGATCTTCGAGAACTTTTTTGGGGGGAGGGGGGTGACGAGGGATCGAGAATCTGAAGTGGAAGTCAGTATTTACATCTATTGGTCGTCATGACCTATTTTAGTCTGTATTAACCCTTATCCACCGGGACTTTCCCACCATCGTCCACTCCTCCTTGCAGGGAATTTCCGAGATTTTGGGAAAAGTACCCTTATTTCAAACCCTGATATCATCCACATTATTACAACTAGAGAAGAAAGTAAGTATACATAAGACTCTTCAACTCTTCCTCTTTCAAATGAAATTATCTCAAAGTCTGCAGGTGGTCCCGTCAGTGAGTAGGGATACGTTAAAGATGACTTGTTTTCCGTGTTTTGGCGGGCTAATCCGGGTGCACGCCACTGCCAGTGACCTTGGACTCGCTGGCTAGCAAAGGCAACACTGACTGGAGTGGTGATCGTAAAACTGCTCGGCCTCTTGGAATATTCCACTCAATCTATTGACATTTCCTTACTCACCATCGAAAGGATGAGTCATCACCCTATCTATGTGGCTCCCCATAGTTTTTTCCGCCCGTTTCATAGTGCCATTATGCCCCGTAGATGTATAGGAAAAGAATACCTCTTTATTTTCTGTACTCGCTTCTTGCGTCAATTATAATAATTTCCCACTACTACAGAACTTATATTTGCACTTGACATCATGATTACGGGTAATTGCACTTCGAGAAGTAAATGTTCTGGCTCTTTCACGAAGTATAGTTGAGTATGAGGTAACTACTTGTACAGAAACTGTGACTAATTTGTACTAATCAGAGGCATCGTGAAAATATTACTAATGTTATACACAACTTACTAATACACTAATGCTCACATATTCACCATTGTTTTGAGTAACGAGGAAAAAAAATTATTTACAGACAACCAGGTGATCTTTCTCTCCAACGCACTTTTGGTTTTCTTTCATTGTACTAGATAAGGTTACTCAAGGTAATTCCAATCATTGTTTCACAAATAACCATAAACAGTAACATTTATTTCAATGCACTTGCAAAACTTATTATAAAATACTTATTTCATAACATTAGATATAACTTATATCTTACATTTCACTTAGGTATAAAAGAAGCACACTTATGCATATCTGTTTACTATTTACAGTTTCCCATACACCCGCTCATTCACTGAGCCCTTTCCCTGGCGGTAAAGACAAAACTTTCGTGGGGATCGATGATGCAGTCGGAATAAGATGAGGAAGATAAGGAAGACATCAGTCTAAATTCTACCAGTGCTGTGTACAGACTGAGCCATGTGTCAGTAGGTACCTTGGGTACCTACTGCCTTATGGTTGTCAGAGAAAATGGTCGTGAGTTCAAAGGGTGCCATGAAGGTGCTGGCAGTATATCCAGTCAGCTGGTGGCACTCCACGCCCTGAATCGTGATGGTTAGCCAGCACGCAGGGGTTAATGCACACAAGAGATTTTATCCATCTTGTGATTGATTATATAGTAGTCGTTGCCGAAATGGAGTAAACAGTGAGTAGATAATGTGGGGAAACAGCTTATGTTCCCTCGTAGTCAGTGACAGGAGAAGTTAACGATGGATACTGGGTCTTGATTGTAGTTTATTATCTTGAAATGTAAAGCTCAAGTTGAGCACAGTGTGTAACACAAGAGCGTTTATATGCTAAATAACTTCTCACTAGACCCCTCTTCTCTTCTCTCTCTACAAACTCTCAGTAGCCTCCTGCCTGTCTAATTCCTCCTTTCTTGTCTAGGAGGGCCTGTGTCACGTGTGCTGGACATGTGTGAAAGTTTCTAGAAACCTGTGTGTCTGTGTGTATGTAGTGTTTCCAGTGACACAATGCACATCTGGCATTCCTTTACTGAAATCTGCAAACACATTTCCTTTCCCACACCTAGCTTGACTATCATGTTACCTTCAAGACTACACATTTACAGTATGTTCGTATCTATTATGAGTTGTATTATGATAATGTAGGTTCCTAACATCGCTCGGTCACGCCAGCTGGAGAACCTATGACAGCAAGTATTAGGATAAACTCTAATCTATTACTGCATGATGTTGATTATAATATTCTATAGACATAATATTCATGATAATACTGTACTGATTTAATAATATCATCGAAACATAATACACTGTAAGCATGTGGTATATATACTGGAGCAAATGCACTATAGTTAAATTGATTATAAAATATTGTATAACATAGTGTAAAATGTGTATGTATAACAGACACATTCATATATGCAAAAGTGGCCCGATGCCAAGATCATAGTAAGAGTTATTAATATATTTGCATTTCGTATAGATATAATGATATTGTTATAAGATCTGGATACTTGTATATCGTGTAATATTAATTCATGTGTCATCCCACAATTTTCTGCATTTTTTTTTTCTATATGAAATTTACACTATTTACAAAATATATACACTTTAATCAAGGGGTCTCACTTGAATGTTCATTCTTTCTCCAGTAAATACTGACTCCAAGTTTGCAGTTCTTGCTTGCATTCTGTGCATTGCCAACAGCACTATTGCAACTATAATAGAAAGGTTAATAAAGACAGTAGGTACTTGGCTATACACATAATACGGGATGAACATACTCAAGCTCCATTCTTCCCAGGGCTTCATTGTTTCATTGCTTAGTTGCATAGTTTCAAACTTAGGTGAAGTCAACTTAATACTTGTGCTCATAGATAAATCCATCTTAGGTAGAGGGTGGAAATATTTGTGTCTATGACTGAGGATGGCATAGTGATTGATAGTAGATAAAGTGACAGGGATGGTGTAAGTACCACACAGTAGTCTGGTGCTATGTATAATCCTGATGCTGAAGTATGGGCTAGTGGTATATCTGGACAAATTATGTAAACTGATGTGTTATGAGTGAAGTAAAAAAAAAAATATGAATGTCCAGTGCGCTGATGGTGTATAGGTTTATCTGGAGCAAATGTCAAGTTGCAGTGGTTATGAATGTCGTGATTTCTTATGACAGCCATTTCACAATGGACTGTTCCAGTAGGCCAAAATGTGAAAATGTACGCAGGACAAAGGTGAACAGCATGTAAGGATGTACGGGACTTTCGTTCAATCGTTGATTCACTGGCGAAAGTGACAGTGTCCTGTCTCTTGGTCTCTTGGAGACCATGATGAGTTCAATGTCTGTGTCAGTGTTGATTGTGACCAAAGTGTTATTATTCTTAGAAGGGAAGGGGTATATTTGATAGACTGTGAACAGATCGTCAGTTATGAATGGTACATGAACTATTACTGATCCTGGTGTTAGGGTTGCTTCTAAATATGGATAATATAACATGAAATTCCTATCACAGAACAATGGCTTCAAACCATGTTTATGTATGCCTTGACTAATTATCTGACATAGATCATAAACTGAAAATAGGTCAGTTGTGATCTTGCCATTAGCAGCATTTGCAATTCCTTGCATAAGTGCCCTGTAACAAACTCTAGTGATATCTAACTGGAGTATAATTGTGTCAATATGTTCCGTGATGACTGAGAAGTGTTGGAAAAGTGTCATGTTTCCTTCCATGGCATTTATTTATTCCTCACTCTGGTGAGTTATACTTTCTGCCTTTTTAGATTTTCACGATTGTCATCATCGCTGTGTTATGACCGGCAACGAACTTGTTTTGATATGGTAGTACCTGAGCTATTTTATTAAATTTGTTGTTTATTTCTTGAAAGTCTTCCTCTGTAGCCAGTCCAAAGATGTTCCCCAGAATTGCAACACCCAGGTCAAATAAACCGCGCCTTTGGCGAGTACATGTGATGTTGTCGTGTCAATCAATGCCTCCGTTCCATGAGATGGGATATCTTGGACCATGATGAGCATAATTGATTTAGCCTGTTCTATCATCGATTTCGTTAACTTCACGATTTCAGTCACTTCCTTTGTGTTATGAGCTTCTGAAACATAGCCTTCTATCATAAAGTCCGGGGTCCTCAGTGGTTTGGCAATATTTTCCAAATAATTCAGTAATTCGTATAAATAATCCAAACTGATTTCAGTACTCATGACATCTTTCACGATTGACGTCCAGGCCGTTGGAATTATGATGTATCCTTGCCGTGCTATATGTTGAGGGGTAAGTGAGCATATCCTCTTGCAATGTAGAGGAAAATTCATGGTATAAGTCCCCTCATCGTTCCCTACCGAAAAAAAAAAAAACTATCAATTTGCTAATCCAATCACGCTGTGGTCAATGATAGTATGATGTGCGTTACGGTTGGCTCATGGAGAACAGTAACTTGCTTGTTGTTTCACTCATAGAAGGAGTTTAAATCGAAATCTGAATCATGTAAATGCTGTATTGTAGCATTTTTTGTAACAGTTGCTATGTGACCTTAATTTATTTTTGTAAGTACTGTTATCTCCTTCATTGGTTTTATAAGTATTGTTCGATTTTTCGGTGGTATCCAAGGTTGTATAATTGCTGGCTAATTCCCTTGGGACCCGTTTTAAATGATCAACATGAATTAGTTTTTCTTCGCCACTTGACGGTGACCTAATTAATACTTTGTTCGCTGTCTTTTTAATTACTCTGTATTGGCCTTCAAATTTCTGGGATAATATATTGTCTTTCGTATGAATGATACTATAGACAATGTCTCCTAAGCTGATAGGTGATTCTTTTGCCTTTTTATTGAATGCCTCCGTCATTTCTTCCTTGGACATCAATAATTGTTTTTTCACTCTTATATATCCTGGAATTCACGTAAACGGAGTTTAGGATAATCATCGTATTGTATATGGGCAGATTTTCACTTATGAGAATTTCATACGGTAATTTTTTATCTGTCTCATAGATAATAAAATGTGGTGTGTCTCCTATAGACTATAAAGCCATAAATTGATGCTTCTTCTCTGGGAATCCAATCATCCCATCTTGCATAATTTTCATTGAGAATGTGTCGTAGTACATCCAGTACTTTTTTGTGTTGTCCCTCTACTAACCCACTGGATGCTGGGTGATGGGGTAGAACGTTAACCTTTTTGATACTGTATTGTTTACATATTTCTTGTAAGAAATCAAAATTAAATTCATCTCCATTATCGCTTATTAGTACCTTTGGGGTCGTGAAGTGACATATGATATTATCTATTATTGCTTTTGCTACTGTTCCTGCTGTTTTATCCTTAATTGGGGCTAAAATTACTTATCGGGAGAAATGATCTGTTGCTACGAGTAGTTATTGGTTATTAGTGTATGGTAATGGTAACTTGAGTAAGACAACTGCGACAACGTCTCACAGTTGGTATGGTACAGGGTAATTACCTATAGATGCAGGTGTGATCGGGTAGCCTTTGTGTTTTGCACATGATTCGCATCTGTCTCTATGATTGTTTAGATCTTTTCTTAATGTTGGCCGGTAGTATAACAGCTGGGCTTGTTTAAATGTCCTATCTTTTCCTGGATGTCCTGCATGTGGACTATCGTGTATCGTTCGTAATACTTGTGGTATCATATCATTAGGACCCACTAATTGTTTATTATTTCTTTGGCGTTTCGATTGTCCTGGGTTGATCCTGTATAAGACATTATTGACTATTGTGAATTGTTCGAGTGGTGTATGTAGCTTTGGTAACTGTATGTCGTCTCCACCTTCTAACTTGAATATAACTTAAGACCACGTTGGATCAAGTCTCTGTGCTTTCGCAATTTCATCATGGTTTGGGATGTTTTCTTTGAGATCTAATGCCGCGACATGAATTGTCGTCGGGTTCTTGGATAATGCATCAGCTACTAAATTTATTTTGCCTTGTATGTAGTGAATATGTACACCTCCGGACAGAAATTCGTGATACACGATAATCTGCCGCCAGTGGTCAGGTTAATCGCACACGTCTACCTCCACTAACTCCCCCTCCTTACCCCCCACCAAAACACTGATTTGTTAGGCGGATGGATCGGAGATATGAAGCTTTGCTCACTCTCACGTCTTGCCGCATGTAATGTTATTTTCATTTGTCTTACTATTAAGTGTATTATCAAGTGCATAGATCCATCTTCAGTTCCATGAGAAATGATTATATCTAAGTTTCAGCAGATTTCAATACAATAACCTTAATGTATAGAGTCTGGTTTCCAAATAGTTATCCAACGTGTTCTAAGTGATAGACTAAAATCCATGTAGCAGATAAAAGCTATATGGCCAGATAAGTCCCTCTCTTGCCTTGTCATGCGGACAGCCACATATACACTCACCTACTTATCCACCTACCCACTCAACCCATCCAACACAACCCACCGACCTCACCCCTGCCACCCAGACAGCCCATCGATCCCTGCTATCCACTCTGCTAACACACGATTGCCACACACGAAGTTCACCCAACAATGCCACTCAACTCATTCACTCATTCACTTCTTCACCCTGAACCCATCCAGACACCCAACCCAACCACCCACTTAGATAATTCCGACCACGCAATCGTCTCAGCCACCCTGGTGACCAATGGTGCCAACTCACCCTGGTGACTCACTTTGGCCACACATCCCGACAACGTATCTTGCCCACCGACCCCTTCCACCCACCCTCACCACTCACAAATTCCACCCACCCTGGTCACCCAACAATGACATCCATCTCATCCATCCACACAATCCTCTCACCTCTCCCTGAACACTCCCTCCCTGCCCATCCTCCCATCCTGTCCACCCATTCCTCCCACCGACCCACCCACCAATCCACCCCTCTTACCCAACCCCATTCACTCCGCCACCCCATTCACCCATTTGAACCCGACTTATCCATCAAACTCATCTTATCAAAATCTAACTTACCGACCCCTCCTCGACCACCCACACATCCAGCCACCTACCCACCCAGCCCACCAAACGCATCCATTCACTAACTCACTTACCCCTACAACCCACCCAAAACCACTCCACACACCACACCCAACAACTGTCCCCCCCCCCTCCACCATTACCACTGTCCACCCACCCTGTCGATGCACCGCACTACCACACCCACCAACTCAACCTCATCAACTCCAACCACCCTACCAACTTACTCACACACACACACACACACACACACACACACACACACACACACACACAGAAAACATGCATAAATAGACAGAAACACACCTATCTCCCGAATGTGATCCTCGAGATGACCTCCCATTATTTTTCGATGTAAGGGTATAAAGTGAGAGTTGATGTTGAGTAATTATTGTAACTAGAGAATGTTATTTTTTTTGAGTAATCGATTGTAAGGGGAAAGACATCACACTGAGTCTATCACGAGTCTGTAATAATTAAAATCTTAAATTACGTATGCCGTCATCCCCCCCTCCCCTTTGCATCACTCACGCAGTTTTGGCGTCTCACTCGCTCACCGGCCGTGATAGATGGCAGTTGGTCGGTACTGTCGTCATCCTCACTCCCCCCCCCTCCAAGGAATTCTGTAAGTAATTTGATATTAATGATATGTCTGATATGTTGAAGTGCGAACAGTGATATCTCACGAGTGATAATAGTGACGAAATTAAGAAACTGACTTGGGTAGAATCAAGTGTTGTCATTCCTCAGGAAATGTAACGGTGACGCCATTAGCCTTTGGAGGAGCGAGTCCTGTGTTCCCGCTCACCTCCCCTACATTTTTGAGCTGGATAGTGAGGTATTTCCTATATATTTGTGTATTGTACTTTATATTATTATTTAGTAACTGGAATACGAGAATGCTAGTTAGTTCTGTCTGAACCTCAGATAAATGTGTGATTTTTGTAGGCCAAGTATCAAGTACCCAGGAACTGTGAATTATTTATTATTGTGTTGAAATGACTTGGTAATTCAGAACTTATTAGGGCTATGTTGTGAGCAGATGTTCAATAGTTACTTTGTGAGGCACAATGATGTTGATGCAGTGATGATTTTCATGGTTAGAGTTACAGTTATTCATGCTTACTGTATTTGTTACAGTACTTTTTCTTCCATGTTATCCCTACAATAAGTATTATTTTGAGCAGACCTATGTGTCTGTAGTGCCATGTGTTATTCTGTTATTACTTGACATGCCGAGTGTTGTAACTCATGTTTCTTTATTATGAGACCTTCCTGATCATGTGAAGGGATTACTTGCATTTGGGAGAATAGTTATACATTATACATATTAACTTCTAGGGGGTCCCAGTGTGGAGGTCGAAGTACCTGAGTGAGTCAAAGTTCAAGTGTGGAGGTCTAAGCACCAGTGGGTGAGTCAAGGTCCCAAGTGTGGAGGTCAAGGTCGGCAGTGGCAGAGGACTGGACCAGTGAAATTTGTGCTCAGAGGGACGATTATGAAGAAACACATTGGACTGGAACAGAGGAGTTAAGTTTTGTGGATTTGATATTAGGACCATATAGAGATATATTTTTCGAACAATGTGCCAACTGGTTCATGTTTAATCTGTAAAACAAGTAGCTGGGGAAGATTTCTACTTTTTGGTCTTGTTAATACACATTCCCTCCCACTCGAACTTTATTGTTTGTATAACCCTTGAGAACTGGTGGTATAGAGCTTACCTAGTAGTTTATTAATGTACAACTTAGAAGCATTCTGGGAAACTGCGAAGGTTGGGCTTGGGTTGGCCTAGTTGGAGACTGGCCCCGTCATTTTGACATGCTACTACTCTTAACTTAGCCACTTGAAATGTAATAAACGCAACCGAAGAGGCCGCTAATGGGAGAGAGTCTCCATCAATCTGAGTTCTTGACCGTTCCAACACACAGTGGTCATCAATAGTGACCTGTTTTTTGCCCCTTTTGACCATGTAAAAGTCTGGATCGCAGAGGTGTCGATACAGTTAACCATCACGATTCAGGGCGTGGAGTGCCACCAGCTGACTGGATATACTGCCAGCACCTTCATGAAACCCTTTGAACTCACGACCATTTTCTATGACAACCATAAGGCAGTAGGTACCCAAGGTACCTACTGACACATGGCTCAGTCTGTACACAGCACTGGTAGAATTTAGACTGATGTCTTCCTTAACTTCCTCATCTTATTCCGACTGCATCATCGATCCCCACGAAAGTTCTGTCTTTACCGCCAGGGAAAGGGCTCAGTGAATGAGTAGGTGTGTGGGAAACTGTAAATAGTAAACAGATATGCATAAGTGTGTTTTTTTTATACCTAAGTGAAATGTAAGATATAAGTTATATCTAATGTTATGAAATAAGTATTTTATAATAAGTTTTGCAAGTGCATTGAAATAAATGTTACTGTTTATGGTTATTTGTGAAACAATGATTGGAATTACCTTGAGTAACCTTATCTAGTACAATGAAAGAAAACGAAAAGAGCATTGGAGAGAAAGATCACTTGGTTGTCTGTAAATAATTTTTTTCCCTCGTTACTCAAAATAATGGTGAATATGTGAGCATTAGTGTATTAGTAAGTTGTGTATAACATTAGTAATATTTTCACGATGCCTCTGATTAGTACAAATTAGTTATAGTTTCTGTACAAGTAGTTACCTCATACTCAACCATACTTCGTGAAAGAGCCAGAACATTTACTTCTCGAAGTGCAATTACCCGTAATCATGATGTCAAGTGCAAATATAAGTTCTGTAGTAGTGGGAAATTATTATAATTGACGCAAGAAGCGAGTACAGAAAATATAGAGGTATTCTTTTCCTATACATCTACGGGGCATAATGGCACTATGAAACGGGCGGAAAAAACTATGGGGAGCCACATAGATAGGGTGATGACTCATCCTTTCGATGGTGAGTAAGGAAACGTCAATAGATTGAGTGGAATATTCCAAGAGGCCGAGCAGTTTTACGATCACCACTCCAGTCAGTGTTGCCTTTGCTAGCCAGCGAGTCCAAGGTCACTGGCAGTGGCGTGCACCCGGATTAGCCCGCCAAAACACGGAAAGCAAGTAATCTTTAACGTATCCCTACTCACTGACGGGACCACCTGCAGACTTTGAGATAATTTCATTTGAAAGTGGAAGAGTTGAAGAGTCTTGTGTATACTTAGTTTCTTCTCTAGTTGTAATAATTTGGAAGATATCAGGGTTTGAAATAAGGGTACTTTTCCCAAAATCTCGGAAATTCCCTGTAAGGAGGAGTGGACAATGGTGGGAAAGTCCCGGTGGATAAGGGTTAATACAGACTAAAATAGGTCATGGCGACCAATAGATGTAAATACTGACCTCAACTTCTGATTCTCGATCCCTCGTCACCCCCCTCCCCCCAAAAAAGTTCTCGAAGATCAGTAGATGAATTAGTGGGTGTGTTATTTGGTGAAGAAATATGTGTGATTGCTGTTTCGTCCATCCACGAATATGTCTACCTTTAAGGATTTCTAAAATACCGTCGTCAATTTTCCATAATATGGCTAACCCTAGCAAAGATGGGTAGCACTGCTATGGTCCATTCACAGCAAGAAGTCCGTTCAGGGTGTGGCAGAATTTGGAATTCCCCCGAGTGCGACGTTGCCAATTTGACCACCAATTATCGGATTCACTCTGTCTCCCTACCTACCCCCATCACACCTGCTTCTCTCTCTCTCTCTCCCCCCTCTCTCTCTCTCTCTCTCTCTCTCCCCCCCCCTCTCTCTCTCTCTCTCTCTCTCTCTCTCTCTCTCTCTCTCTCTCTCTCTCTCTCTCTCTCTCTCTATATATATATATATATATATATATATATATATATATATATATATATATATATATATATATATTATTTATTTCCAATTTTTTTCCACACCACTTATGAGGTAAAAGTCTAGGCGCGTTTTATTTTTAAGAGGTTTCCCCTGTAGGCCTAATCCTCTCTCTGATCTTTAATCATAATTTTCTTCGTCATCAGAACTTTCTGTTATATTGACGAGAGAGAGAGAGAGAGAGAGAGAGAGAGAGAGAGAGAGAGAAAACAGGTGGGATGGGGGTAGGTGATAATCCGATAATTGGTGGTCAAATTGGCAACTCTACGGCGTGGCAACATGGGAAAAAAGCACTGCCACGTGTCATAGAATTCATTCAAATCGTTGTTATAATTCTAAAAAGTGATACTCAATGTACTATATAGCTTCCTTTACTATATACAGAATATAAAAAACAATTTCAAATAGCACATAGATGGGAAATAAGAGAGAGGCATGTACTACGGCTGATTTGACAGCATCGCTAAAGGTGATTCACCAGGTGGGCCCCACCCTGAACGGACTTCTTGCGGTGAAAGGACCATAGTTGCATGTAAGCACAATTTGGCTTAACATTACAAACAGAGGGAGGCTTAATGTTGATTTTGTTGTCAGAGGCTCATCTTTAGGTAAGTCCAATGGACTGCAGAGTGAAGGTGCCCTTCTCTTGTAGTCCACAATCTTCCTTCCTAGTGAAAAGGAGTGAGTTGCAAGGTATTGTATACACAGAGTGTGGATCCTCAGTGTCAATGTGTGAATGTGTCCCTCTCCATTCTCTTTCGATAAAATGATATTAATGACGAGGTGGGCGAGTCAGCATTTAGTTACCTTTAGAGTTAGCTTCTTTCACTTCTGTTGGATGCAGCAGGGAACTATACCCCCAAAATCGTGGAAATAAATGCAGCCTAAAAAAAGTGAACGCTGGCAAACGTGAGTACAATCCTCCCATATCCTTACCCCATTACCCCTTCTCTGTCCTTCCTTTGCTCAATGCTGGTGTCGGCAAGGCAAATCATTCTCTCTCACCGTGCAATGCATGAGCAACCCGTGCACCAGCATCTTCTCGAGTCTGTGCTACTACTTTCACGGTTGCATCATAAGCCTGCATCTTGGAGGAAGTGCCCTTGTTTCATTTTTTTTGTGTGTGTGTCATTTGTCTTTCCTGGCTTCACTATATAAATTTCTGGTTTGCAGCCCCACACCGTGCACAGTTTTTCAGTCGATATGACTGCCGTGGTTTGCTTCCGCCATGCTAGGCTGTCGGGGATTGGACTGCTGCCTTACTATACAACATCTGAAAATATGGATTTTAGTGTGGCTGCTGGCTCCTCATGGAGCACAGATTTCATCAAACAGGGCAAGCTTCCTCTATTGCATGGTGCTCATCCTAGACTTTACTCTCATGGAGCTACGACATGTTTTGTTCCATTTGTGTTATTTTTCGTAGTTACAAGCTTTTTGCTTAATTCCCTTAAACCCCAAGGTCCACACAGTGGTCTGTTTGTCCAAGGATGACGAGCAATTTCCATCACGCTATACTTTTCCTCTCAGGCCAGATTTTAGTTTTTTACTCTTCATAATGTCAATATAGTGTAGTTTTTAGTATGCTGTTTGAGAATGAGGTTCACAACTTTTTCACTGTATTCTAGCTGGGCAGAATTCTCCTGTAATGCTATGTTTACCGAGGCCATAACTGGTCTAGCATAGTATGTAGTGTGTGGCTTGCAGAACTGCACAGTTTTCAGTCTGAATGGGCACGACGAGCTATTTCCATCATGCGATGCTCTCCCTTGTTTTCCCAAGGCTCCATTCATTGTTTTCTCCTGACGGATAATACAGTATTTAGCATTAATTTCAAGTTCATTTGGTCTTTCTGGTCCATGTGGCACACAGTGTTTACACTGAGCAAGTACTGTGAACTGCTGTCACTGCTTTAGCC
Organism: Coenobita brevimanus; assembly: GCF_032717465.1. Lineage (NCBI taxonomy): Eukaryota > Metazoa > Arthropoda > Malacostraca > Decapoda > Coenobitidae > Coenobita > Coenobita brevimanus. The sequence goes on along the minus strand of NC_136985.1, from coordinate 8,788,413 downwards.
TGGGGGTCAGGCCCCAGCCATCACAGACGCCTACAGTGGTGAGGTAATTGCCGTACCTTCCACTGAAGAAGACAGCATTGTGCAACGAATTGTTTCAACATTGATGGTGATGCTCTCCTTTTCCTGGGCCAAGTGGGAACTTGACAACCACGACATTTGGAATGGGTCATTGTCACCAGCCTACTTCCTGCCATGCCTGGAGGAATGGACTGACTCTTACAAAGTTCCTTAGAGGGTCATGCTTATTCAGTTCCCAGTGTCAGTGAAGAGCAGTGGAACTGTCATCTAACTACTCAGGTTCTGTGCTGGTACTCTCATCTCAGTTTCAACAATAGTTTAAATGACTTGCTATTATTCTCCATTGCAGACAGTGACAAACTGCATTAACGTGAGAAACATTGCGTTCATCAGGACGGAGTGAGTGGCAAGGGAAGCAATCATCTGGGAGGCTCCCTTTTCTCCTAACCAGGTCCTGGATGCATACTCAGAGGAGGCATATACTCGCCTCCCAGATACCATATACCTCCCGTTCTCTGCTCTAAGCTTTCTCATCCAGTGGAGATCTTCTTCTTCTGATCACTACAAGCTCTCCAAGTGCACCAGACTGGACGAGAAGGCACCACCCTCATCACTGAACACATTCGGCATGATAAAAAGGCACAAAGGCCCCTACTGTTTAAAACTTCACAGTAGCAAAGGAGTGTCACACAACAAGCACTGAACTAGAAGGCTTACCCACCAGTCAACATACTGGCCTATTGGTCTTTACCTAGCTCATCGTGCCTTCCTCAGACTAACAAAGGTGCTGGTGCATCATATGGTGACAGAGGGGGGTAAACATATTAATGCATCTCACCATCTGGGTTCTCACAGCAGCCACCAAGGAGGAGTGTCCAGAAACTTCAGGCTAAGTAATCAAGTCATCTGGGGAGCTCGGCTTTAAAATCAATATGGAAAATCTTTGTTGAACCCTGTGAAGCAAGTAATCTGGTTAGGTCTGGAGTAGAACACCAGGCAAGTATGAGTTTGTTTTTCACCGGACAGTGCATGTTGCCTTCGGGAAAACTGTTTAAGACAGTTCACGCAAACCTGAAGTCATGAAGACATGGAGAGCCACTGCTGTGGGCACTAAAATTGGCAGGTTGTGCCACTACCACCTACCACGGGAGGTAAAGGTGATCCCAGGAGAGAGGATGTTGCACAGGAGACATGCTCCATCCAGTCCCTGCCAGCCCCAGGAGGCTACTTTGATGATGGATGGTGCCAGACTCCTACAATTGTAACCAATACCTAAGGCTTGGGAGGGCATTCTGTCATGAGTGGGGCACCAACAACTGGGAGCTTGGACAGAGACATAATGTGTCAAGCACATAAGTATCAGGGAATTAGGGGTAATGCAAAGGCACAACATACTGGCGGTGCATTCCATGAAATAGTATGGCATGTCAAGGCCTGAGCCCTTCCTGGCACAGTCAGAACAAATCCAGTGGCTAACTCACCATTGCCGTTGTTCCCTTTTGGCCCAGAATTTTCTGGGGAGAAGAACCAGAAGGCCAATGCACACTCCAGGTTTAAGTTAGCCTCAGTTGAATCGACTGTCCGGAGGGTTATATTCAACTCATTGGTTCTCAGGTATGGCCACATGCAGGTGGACCTCTTTGTCACCAAAAACAGTGCAGTTACTGCTCCACCTACCCAAGGTGCACTGTATGCCGACAAGTGGCCCGAATGTGATAGAGGAGGACTGAATGAATTCGACACTTATATACCTGTTTCCCTCACCTGCAACCAAAGTTTTCCTAAACGTAGTTAGCGATTTCAGCCTTGATTGTGAGAAATCTGGTCCTAGTACCAGAGTGCTGCAAAAAGTAAGCCCCAACCTATTGCCTCTGGGGACAAAGTGCCTCACCAACCCCTAACAGAGAATCTCCGAGCAACACTGAATTTTTATGCATGATATTTCTCTAGTGGGTTCTATCCTCTGCCGAATTTCCTGGAGCATATGCTATGAACATTGTGAGCCTCCACCAATCCCTCTGGACTACTTTCCTCGGTTTCTGAGCCGAATACTGAGGCCCTTTAATAGCAGAGGCCCAGGTCCTGTCATTACCTCCACCAAGGAGGTTATGTTTTACCATGCATTGGTTTGTTGGTTTGTCTGTCTGTTTGCCTGTCTGTTAGCAGGATTACTCTAAAAGTTATCAATAGATTTTGACGAAATTTTGTGGAACTATGGGCCATGGGCGAAGGATTAAATGATTAAATTTTGGTCCAGATGCGGATCCAGAGTATCCCATACAAATTTCTTTAAAAGTTCTCATTGAATTTCAATGAAATTTAGTAGAAAGGTGCGTCAAGGACCAATAAAGATTTTATTAAATCTAGGTTCGTATCCGGATCCTGTATCCACAGATCCGGATCCAATATTACTCAGAAACTTGTGAATGGATTTTGATGAAATTTAGTGGAGGATGGGCCATTGGCCAAGGAAGAAAGTGTTAAATTGGGGGCGGATCTACATCCGGATCCGGAGTATCCCGCACAATATCTCCAGAAGTTCTCAATTATTTTCAGTAAAATTTTGTGGAAAGGTGGACCAAAAAAGAACTGATTAAATTTTGTGACGGATTCAGATCCGGATCCTATATCCACGGATCCGGATCCAGATCCTTCTTAATGGCAGTGGCATTGGCGAAGGTATGTGATCTGTGAGCGCTTTCTAGTTTCTATCGAGTTTGGTGCAGACAAAAGGCAGAGTAGGGACTGCCTTAAATTTATACACTGTTCCCAGCATGCACTAACTTTGCACAGGATGGATTGGCGGTGTCCCTAGTGCCATCTCCAAGGACGCTTTCAAAAAACGAGGAAGAAGACATCAGGCTTGCTCCTCTCAGAATCCCAGACTGTAAGATACCTACTGTCCACCATCATCTATGCCCAGTAGCAGTGCTTAAGCAGTGCCCGGAAGTTTCAATAGGTGAGGACTGGAGAAAGACATTGTTCTGTGCAGATACGGGTGCCCCCTTTTTCAGTGAGGGCACTCTTTGCTTAGCAGAAAGTCTACTAGTAGAGTCTATTATCACCCATGAAATAATAGCGGAAGTAGACCTGGTAAGTGATCCGTGAACACACGGTCTTCGGGGAATAGTGGCATCCCTGGCATTTCTTCATACCAGTTAGGAGACGCCTGCGCAATGTGCACCAGCCCACCACTGGGTGAGGAGGGCAGTAGGCATCCAGTCATCACCAGAGGTAGAGCGGTGCACCTCCCTTGTGCTCTTTATCACAAGATTATTTCTCTGGTTCGTTTTTTATCTTGGCAGACAAAGAAAAAAAGAATTAAATCAGTGCAAGCGAATGACAGTGAAAAAATAAAAATAAATTATGGGTGATATAATGTGAAAAGGTGAAAATTAATGTGTACCAACTGTACGTCTCTTGTGTGCTATGCGATCCATCAATGTGATGACTTGGCCGTAGGACCCCTTACCATGCACATACCTTCTGTCATATCAAGCACTGAAAAATTTATCTTTTACACATGTTATCCACATAAAAAAAAGAAACCTTGGAAAAAAAAAAAAGTGAACATGTCAGATGAAATGTCCAGTGCTATACCTAGCCTCCGAGCTATAGTCCGTGATCCTCAGTGTACAGTATGTGTTCCTGTCAAGCATTAAACTTTACAGTATAGACACTGTGTTGTTTTATTACCTCTTTCCATCCTTTTGGTATGGAGCTACTGTAACTAAACGCAAACTCCCCAGCCTTGTCTTAACACCAGCTTTGAAGATGAAAAGACTCTTTATGTCAGGGGCGAGGGAGGTGTTCGCGTTTATCATGATTACCCACCCCACTTCACATCCTCCTCAAAGGTGCTCTGGTGTTATGACAATGACCTGTCTTGCAAACAGCTGCATTGAGCAAGCGAAGGACAGAGATGGGTTGAGAGGGTAAGAGTATGGAGGGGATTTTACACGCATTTGTTAGTTTTGTCAATGTTTTGGCGAACATCCTCCTTGGCATAAATAGGGATTTCGTCTTCAGCTTCAAAGCCAGTATTTATATAAGTGACAGCAACTAGAGGAAAACATAATTATTAACTTATTACAGAAGTGCATTACTTGGATATGAACCTTTACTTAAGATACAACAGCCGTACATTAACATACAATGGGAGCCCTTTGAAATGTTTCTTAATATATTTCCAACGCGATATATATTTTATATAAACTATATGGTAGGTGGGCGTGGCCACCATCCATTTCCTCCATGTAATGCATCTTTCTGGTGACTCTAACTGAGTGACAAGCCAAATAGTTTCTTCTAATCTAGGGGAACATATACCATGATGGGTGGTAACTGTTTAACCAAATCAACGCTTTCTGGTCTATTGGATTTTGGACAAGAATCATAAGGGTTCAAGTTTGAGGGTTGTTTCGGGATCACTGCTAAAACAATGCCTCTCAGGCTTATCAGAATTTGTCACCCTTGCCTTAAATGCCTGTACTTAGTATCGTGGCACCAGACCCCTATCTACTGATGATGAAAGGAGTATTGTATGACAGATACAGGAACTTTCCACATTGTTAAAAGGCTGATTGCCCTCACAGGTATTGGCCCTAAGGATGATAAAGCTTGGTCTGCTGCTGATCATCTTCTTTGACGCTGCATGTGATGCAAGGAGCTCTTTGTTTACACCTCTTGCAGATACATTTGCTTAAAATATGCACATTCAGTGCACACATATACCCTAAGTCTACTAATACCAAGGCGGATCACTTCCATCTAAAACGGGTCCAAGCTGGCGCAGGGGGCGGAGCATCGGAGTGACGTCAGCTTGCACGAAACCCAAGTTCATTTGACGCCTGACCGTGGTGGTGAGTGGATGTATGCTGCACTCTCCAGATCATGACACATTTCCAGTCCGAAGTGAGGGAAGGGACTGAAATGTGTGAAGGAAAGTGTAGGGTGTAAGGGTACCTACTGCAATGTTATGCGGTTAAACGAGTCCACACTTCCCCTTCTTCGTTTTCCCTTATTATAAATGTTTAATTTGAGTCTGCCCTTTTATACATTTTCTGTTACTTAATCTGACTGACGTCACACACAAGCTACGCCTCCCTGCGCACTGAGAGAAAGTGAACCGACTTGATATTACTAGACTTGGCACATACCTATATGCATATATAATAATTATTACATGATAATCAAGTAATTTTCACTCACATATGAGTCGGCCTCACACTATACCTTCTTGGGCTCAACCAACACATACCTAATTTCCCTTGTGAACCTGTTCATTGGATCCTTTACCCCCACTGGCCTGTTTCCTCAGGAGGTTTTTTTTTCCCTCATGGCTCAGTTATCTGCCTCTTACTCACACCTGTTTTTTTTTGCCACTAACTCATTTGAACTTATGTTTCCCTTTTACCTGATCAATCTCTGGATTAATTTTCGTCATGGAATTATTTAAATTATGACCTGTTTACTACATAGAACTATTTCTGACCTGTGGGGACATTTTTCCACATTCATATTATCCTGAATGGACTTTTCTTTCGCAAGTAATTAAGGGTCCATAAGAGATCTTTATTCCCATAGGTCAATTTCCTTTCCACAGAATAATAGTAATGGTAATAGTAATATTAGTACTAATACTAATTCTGATGATGATAATAATAATAATAATGATAATAATAAAACTAATAATAAGAAGAAGGAGAACGAATAATAATCATAATCTATCTGTGTATCTATCTATCTATCTAATGCCAGACGCCTTAATCCCGTAAGCGGTGCCCACAAATAAATAGCCTCCATATCGCCCTGTTCTCCGCCATTTCATTGCCCTGCTTCCAGCTCACACACCCCCTCTCTCATATACCTCTCCACTCCATCCCTCCATCTCATCCATGGCGTCCCCATCCCTCTCCCCCCTCCATCTCACTCACACACACTCTCCTTGTCAGTCTCTCGCTCTCCATCCTCTCCACGTCCAAACCACCTCATTGTGTTTCTCCTAACGCATCTTATCACATCCACATCCACACCACAACGCTCCTTCACTTTCTAATTTGCTAGTCTGTCTCTCCACGTGACTCCATATAATCCTTTCAAATAACTCATTTCCCCTATTCTCACTCTTGACTTCTGTCCTTCCAAAAAGGTCCAAGCTTCACTTCCATACGTTAGAGTTGTTATCACAATACTGTCATGTAGTAACTTTTTCACTTCCACGCTCACTTCCCTGTTTCTTATCACTGCTTTCAAGGAACCAGCAACCTTTCTTCCTTGTTGTACCCTTTCAAGCACTTCAGCCTCGAAACTTCCATCCGTACTCATCACACTACCCAAGTACTTAAATGAACATAATAATGATAATATTAATAACAATAACTAGGACATGGCAAAATTGTCCAAGGAATATTTTGATAAAGAATGACTTCCCATAACCATTACCTACTAGAATCCGAGATATAAAGGAACCTTGAAGTCAAGGTCACTGATATTTTACCAGTTTTGGTGGCTGTACCTTTAATCCTTCATGGAAAATCAAGTGACATGCAAAATATAGGGAAAAACTCCGTTTTGTTTTGTTTTTTTACCCCAGCCGATCTCAGAGAATAATCAACCGAGTAGCATCATATTTCTTTCTGCACAGTGCCTGCCTTCAGTCTATGTTTCAGTAAAATTTTAGCTTCCTGGCTTAAGCGGTTCTTGAGATAGGATGGCTAAATCACTTTTCTATGTTCGGGGTAACTTCCGGAGAGCCAGTTGACGGATTGCCGCCGTTTTTGCACAAAACAAGTGCAGAGCTCTTTAAGCTAACCAAGGTACAAGACTCTAGGCCAAACAGAATTTGAAATACCGACTTTCCACTAAAGTGACAATAATAATAATCACTAGAAAAATAAAACTTTCCACAGGGTTGTGGAAAGTCCTAATAAAAATCATTTGCCACCGGGATCTATCTTTAATATTTTATAGACTTATGTTTGCATTTGGGCCTAATTACCGAAAAACCTATTACTTCACGGGCCAGTTCCAGCAACGAATCATTTATCCACGATTCTCTTCCAGACTGGACCAAATATACAGACACACACACACACACACACACACACACACACACACACAGATATATATATATATATATATATATATATATATATATATATATATATATATATATATATATATATATATATATATATATATATATATATATATATATATATATATATATATATATATATATATATATATATATATATATATATATATATATATATATATATATATATATATATATATATATATATATATATATATTGTTACATAGCCTATGATTTCATCATCCTTTGTGTAATTCTAACGTACAGTATGCTGCATGTTTGATCACGAGCGTGTTCTACCTCACTCCCCCCTTCTACCCTTAAAGTAGAGTAAGTCGTTCTTTCTGTTGTTCAGAGCAGGATTGTCAACTCTTTGTCCCCTGTGGCTTCATTTGCGCGTCCTTCTTACAAGTTGTATCAAGCTCTGCCGGCCCCTATATAATGAGCTCAGTCTCTACATTAATTGCCACTTAGATCTACTCCTCATTTTGTTCACATCTCTGTCCTCCCCTGTACAGTTGTTATTATTGTGAGTGCTCAGGAAGTCTCCAACCATCTAGCAGCTGTGTAATTTGAGTATAACTGTTATTGCATTTTTTCTTGTACTGTGTAGCATAAGGTGTTAATTCTTAGGACTAGTGAGGTTTTTGTGATTCATGTGTTTTGGGTGTCAGCCATTATTGATAATATTTTGTATCTGTAATAATATATCTTGCATTCACTGAGCATTATCCGGTTTTCTCATTTTATCAAGGCTGACTTAGATAAATTTACTCTTGCTAATTTCGTGTTAATAGAGGCTATTGCAGTTAACCTTATATTTAACCTGTTTTTTGCCATTACATTATCCTTATGAGTCCTGAATGTTTAGTTGTTAGTTTGAGCATTAAACTTTAACTTGTAATTTTACCTAACTCTTTTGTTTTGAACCTGGAACTTTGCGGGACAGTTTTCTCTGTTCCGCAACATAAATTTGGCGACTTCTTATCAGGATATTATCATAAGGATATTGCTTGATATTTTGTGACTGTGATTTATTCATGATGTCTACCATTACTACGCTTGATGAAGCCAAAGATTTTTGTCAAATGTGCAAACAGTGTGTGATGTAGAAAACAGAACAAAGAATGAACTTAAGCTTGTTGCTCAACAATTGGGAATTGCTGTTCACTCTCATCATTCTAAAGATCAAATTGTTGACATGATTAATGAAAGCTTGTTTAATGTAACCCCTCCAAATGAGCAAACGCAGATTGAATTAGCTAAATTACAGCTAGCCCTGCAGGAGGCTCGTGCTAAGGAGGCTGAATTTCAGGCAAATGCTAAGGAGGCTGAATCTCAGGCTCGTATTCAGGAGGCACAGGTACAGGCTCAGGCACAAATTGAACTTGCTAGGATTCAGGCAGACCATGAGTATCGCATGAAACAAGGTGGAACTGGATCATCTAGCTCTGATGATTTTGATGTGGCTAAAAATGTTAAATTTGTCCCTCCTTTTAATGAATCTGATTTAACAAGGTATTTTCAGTTGTTTGAGAGGGTAGCTACAGGTTTCAATTGGCCCAAAAAGTATTGGCCAGTACTCCTTCAAACTATTCTCACCGGTAAAGCTCATGTAACTTATGCATCTTTGCCTCAGGATCAATCTGATAATTATGATGTAGTTAAGAGCTTGATTCTTAAGGCCTATGAACGTGTTCCTGAAGCCTATAGAGTAAAATTTAGGACAACTTATAAGCAAGATAAGCAATCCCATGTTGAGTATGCAAAAATCAAAGAAGATCTGTTAGAGCAGTGGTTAAATTCTAAGAATGTGGATTCTGATTTTGACAAATTTAAGCAGATGATTTTGCTGGAGGGCTTCAAAAGGTGTATTAATAAAGATGTAAGCCTATATCTTGATGAGAGAAGAATAGATAATATGTCTGATGCTGCAGTTTTAGCTGATGAATATGTTCTCACTCACAAGAGATATTCTAAAGAAAAAAGGAAAGCTGAGAGTAAGTACGTTGCCTCTACTCGGAGTACAGGTAACAGGAAAGAGAATAAAGATGATGTTTCTCGGGAAGTAAATACCAGCTTCACCTCTAGATTTCAGAAAAGTAAATGTACTTATTGTAGTAAGCTTGGTCATACTACGGAGAAATGTTTCAGAAGACAGTGTGATGTGAACAAAAAGGAGTCTTTAAATATTCAGTCAATTGGTCTAGTGTCCACCCTTGAGAGTTCCCAGAATTCTTTAACTGAGTTAACTGAACCTGCTTTGAGGGGTAAATTAAATTCTCATGATGGAGCTCCTCTTTTGAGCAGTAACGTGGGTGACACTCTCAAGAGTTCATGTGCTTATTTCCTGTCTGATGGTTTTGTCAGTCCTCTGGACAGTAATGACAGGAAATCAGTTAAAATATATCGTGATGCAGGTGCTTGCCAATCCCTTATGCTGACCAATGTTCTAGGCTCTAATGTTAATTCCTCTGATGAAACTGTAATCTTACAAGGTGTTGGGAATAATTACTTCTCTGTCCCTCTGTGCAGAGTGAATTTAGAATCTGGTTTTGTTAATGGTTCCGTTATGGTTGGGTTGGTTGAGACACTCCCAATGTCAGGTGTAACTTTCTTACTTGGAAATGATATTGGTGGAAGTCAAGTGTGTCCAGCTCCTCAGTTGTCTAGTGAGCCAGTGGCTGCGGCCCAGGATTGTGATGTCCCTGATGTGTTCTCTGCATGTGCTGTCACTAGGGCTAAGTCTAAAGTTACTGGTGACTTAGAGGATAATGATGATGATGATGATGTTATCCTAGCTGACACTGCTCTTGCTAATTTGGACCACTCACCAGATGAGGCAGTACCCCGTAGTGTTGATAATTTGTCTCGTCAAGAGTTGGTTGAGTTGCAGGTTGCTGACCCTGAGTTGAAAGGTCTAGCTAACTCTGCTTGCAGTGAGGAAGAGTCAGCTGGTGCTTCTACTTGTTATTATATAAAGTCAGGAGTACATATGAGGAAGTGGAGACCCCAAACAGCATCAGCTGTCTGTGAATGGGAGGTTGTACATCAAGTTGTCATCCCTCGTGTTTGTAGGCAGGATATCATTAGAGTTGCTCATGATTACAGTTTGGCAGGACACCTTGGAGTGAGGAAGACTGGCACGCATTTTGAAACACTTCTACTGGCCAGGTATCTTCAGGGATGTTTCCTGGTATTGTAAGTCTTGTCACACCTGTCAAGTTGTGGGGAAGTGTAATCAGACCGAAAAGGTTGCACCTCTAGTTCCTATTCCTCCTTTTGAGGCGCCATTCACCCGTGTGTTGGTGCATATTGTGGGCCCTCTTCCTAAGACTTCTTCAGGATTTTCTTATGTGTTGACCCTGATTGATATGGCTACTCGTTATCCTGAAGCCATTCCACTTAGAAATATCTCAGCAAAGAACGTGGTTAAGGAAATGCTAGGGTTCTTCACAAAGTTTGGTCTGACCAAGGAGGTACAGTCAGACCGGGGAAGTAATTTCATGTCAAATGTTTTCAAGCAGTCTCTGAAAGAGTTGGGCATCACCCAGATCACGTCTTCAGGTTACCATCCCCAAACCATCTTAGGACCTACTTACAGATCTTCAAAACTAGAGGAGATAGTAAATACATTTGGAAGGAAATTAGGAAAATGTCACAGTCCAGCCTAGTAATAATTGGAGGGGATCTTAATCTGCCAAGGATAGACTGGCAAAATCAGACAGGGGATGCAGAGTCAGTAGAATTCCTAGAGGTAGTACAGGATAATTTCATTTATCAGTATATCAGGGAGCCCACCAGAGGAAATAATATACTAGATTTGATTTTAGGTAAAGAAAATGTCATAACTGTTATGGAGGTTGGTGGACGACTTGGTAATAGCGATCATAAAGAAATTAAATTCACATTTATTTGGGATGTCTGATATACCGAAAATCCCCCCACCGTTCCTAATTTTCGTGTAGATTTTGATGGATTAAGAGCTTAATTTAGAACGGGATTCCATAGGGAGACCAGCTACTTTAGGGACAGCCAGGTTAGTGGGGAATCCCAAGTCATAGGTGAGGGTCAGGAAACGATTGGGAATCTGCGCCAGGTCTCTGGGAAAAGTGAGAGTGTAGTTCAGGTGACGGGGATTAATGCAGGTCCACTACCAAGCAGCAGTTCGGCCACTGAGAAATATAACGAGTTAGTAAATATAATACATGGAGGCCAAGATAGATATTTCCCTTCAAAACCGTTAAGAACGAATAATTCAGACCCAAGATGGTTAAACAACAGATTAAAATCTCTCATAGGCCAAAGGAAAGGAATATGTAGAAAAATTAAAAGTGGAGAGGAACATTTATGTAACTGGTACGCGATTTTGAATAGAGAAGTAAAGAGGGAGTTATGGAAAGTAAAGAGAAGTTATGAAATTATGGTTGCTAGTGAATCAAAAGAACACCCCAAGGGTTTTTATCACATATACCGTATGAAAAATAAAGATAGGATACGACCTCTCGGAAGAGAATCAGGTGTCATTATCAGTGAAGGAAGAGAAATGTACTTCATCTTAAATTATTTTTTATCAGCATTTACCAAGGAAACTGTAGACCTTGTCCCTCAAGCAGCAAATATTTACATCCACTGCAAATTGACTTAGGCCCTACACACAGAATTGCTATGGGAGAGTTGTCCATCTTTGCTTTGTGTTTCCACCTCTACCAAGTGAATTTTTTGGGCAAGAAGTAACTGGCAACTCCTCTGGGGTTGGAGGAGGTGGTGAAACACTCAGCACGTCAATGCTTGCCCAGAAGCGAGAGTCGAAGTATTTGTTCCCGTTGTTCAGAACTTGCACCTCCCTCTTTTTTCGTATGCATTATTGTTTGTCCTGTTCTTTTCCAAGAGCCAATTTGTAATGCCTGGAAAGTACTGCTTGAGGGATGAGAGGGTCCATGTCATTGCACGGAGGCAGGATAATGTCCCTGTCATCAAGATTTGTGAATGTACTGGACGCACAAAGTCGACCCTCATGAAGATTCTTGCTGTAGTGCATGGCCTGCCACCTGATGTCGTACCAGAGCACAAGCATGGCGGTGGTAAGAAGAGGACGACTTCTGAAGAGGGAAGTAATCAAGAATCCTCGACTAACAGCATTAGAATTGAAGAGAATGCATCCCCAGCTGTTACAAGACGTCTCAATTCGAAGTATCCAACACCGCTTGCAAAAGGAGCTGGGTTTGCCGAGCCACACCACAGCCAAGAAACAGCTTCTCACTGATCACATGAAGAAGCAGCGCATTCAGTTTGCGAAGAAGTATGCACACTGGACATCGGATGAGTGGAGAAAAGTCATGTTATCCGATGAAAGCACATTTCAAAGGTTCCATGTGCATTCTGCCAAGGTTCATCGTCCTGCCTCCCGTAGTCGATATGACCCTGCTTACACAGTGCCGACTGTTAAGCACCCACAATGAGTAATGGTATGGGGGTGTTTCTCTGGTGAAATGGGAAAGGGAGGCCTCTGCTTTCTTCCTGGGAACTTGATGATGAATGGCGGCTTGAACATTAAAGTTCTGAAAGATCATTTTTTAAACTTTTTTGTTATTCATAGGTGTGACTTTTTCATGCACGATTCAGCTCCACGTCACAAGTCAAGAAAGGTAACAAAATGGCTTCAGGATAATCGGATTGAGGTCCTCAAATGGCTGGGCAAAGATGAAGAAAATCACGGCAGAGAAGAAGACACCCACTCCGGACAACCTCAGGACTGAACTGATAAATGTTTGGTGCAAAGAAATGTCCTTAAATTACCTTAGAGATCTAAGTGACTCCATGCCAAAACACGTCCAACTGGTTCTGAAAAACAAGGGTAACATGATTTCATATTAACCCACTGAGAACAATAGGCCTCATTTGGGACTTACCAGAGTCGAAAGCGATAGGCCTCAAATGAGCGCGATTTTCAAAAGCGTACCAAACTGCGCCACGAGGAGTAGGAGGCTGAAATTTGTATGGGAAATAGAGGCAGGTGGCAACTCTCCATACCATGCTTGCACTGCCCCATATATGATCAGAATACGCGTGCGCGGACACCATGGAGCGCAAAATAATTTCCCTTCCATGACGCCACCTACCCCGCACCAGGCACTAGGGGATCCACGCATACAGACACACATACACACACACGAGAGAGAGAGAGAGAGAGAGATAAACGGGATCTGCACACACACACACACACACACACACACACGAGAGAGAGAGAGAGAGAGAGAGAGAGAGAGAGAGAGAAAGAGAGAGCAAGAGAGATAAAGGGCATTTTTCTGAGAGACAGAGAGAGAGAGAAAGAGAGAGAGAGCAACAGTGATCAAGGGCATTTTTCTGAGAGAGAGAGAGAGAGAGAGAGAGAGAGAGAGAGAGAGAGAGAGAGAGAGAGAGAGAGAGATAAAGGGCATTTTTCTGAGAGACAGAGAGAGAGAGAAAGAGAGAGAGAGCAAGAGAGATCAAGGGCATTTTTCTGAGAGAGAGAGAGAGAGAGAGAGAGAGAGAGAGAGAGAGAGAGAGAGAGAGAGAGAGAGAGAATAAATATAGGAATGGCAAAGGATCTTCCCTTTGAGTGAAGAGACAAGGGATAAACATTCGTCCCTCTTCTCTCTCTTATTCTCAACTCCCTCCCTCCTCTCCGGAGAGAGAGAGAGAGAGAGAGAGAGAGAGAGAGAGAGAGAGAGAGAGTTACGGGTAGGTCTAAATTGTATAATAACGTATGCTTTGTCGGCAGTGCGTAAGGTAAAGGTAATTTATCGTAGTTTGAGAGAGAGAGAGAGAGAGAGAGAGAGAAAGGGTTAACGATACGTTAATCACATGATCCTTGCCAAGGCCATGGTAAATATAGGCTGTTTTTCCCATACAATGACCTACCTCAATCACCGCGGGTGGTGGGTGGGTTGCTGCGCCACCAGCTGTTCATCTTCTGGCCATTTTATCTCACCACCATGTGACTTTATGTGGTCATATATATATATATATATATATATATATATATATATATATATATATATATATATATATATATATATATTGCCGGATGCGCACGAACATGTCCAGGACAATAATGTGTGTTTTATTCAATTCTGTGAGACTCGAAATTTCAGCCAAATCGTCGCTTGGTGCCTGGTACCTACAGAAGCATGGTCGCTGTCCACGGGTTAATGAATGGCATTTCATGAACAAAAATTGTGATATACCATGATTTTTGTGTTTTTTAATACCTTGTGGGGGTAGGTCCTAAGTCAATTTGCGGTAGCCGTACGATGATAAAACGGAAAATAATCTTAATAAAATAACCATTACTAAGGAGGATGTGTTGAAAGATATTAATAAGTTAAAATATCAAAAATCGCCAGGTCCGAATGATATATACAAAAAAATTATAAAAGAAATCAAAGAAGACTTATGTCACCCACTTTTAATGTTATTTCATGAATTTTTAATTCCAGCAGAAGTTGCAGAGGCGTAGAAGACTGCAAATGTAGTGACCATTTTTAAAACGGCTGATAAGGCATCTGTGTCGAATTATGGTCTGACAAGTCTAACGTCAATAGTAGGAAAAATGCTACAGTAGAGTCAGTTTTGGCAAATATGATTAGAGGACAGTTAGAAAGACATTATCTTATAAATGAAAGTCAGCACGGATTCAGGCAAGGACGATCCTGCCTCACAAACTTGTCAATCTTCTTGGAAGTCTATCAGGTAGTAGATAGCAACAAAGCTTACAACATTATTAATCCAAACTTTAGTAAAGCTTTTAATAGGGTCCCACAAGAAAGGTTAGTTAGAAAGGTTCGAGCACACGGTATAGAGAGCGATATCTTAAAATGGATATAATCCTGGCTGAAGGGAGGAAAGCAGAGAACATTAATCAATGGAACTAAGTTCATTTGGGGATTAGTAACTAGCGGTGTACAACAGGGCCCAGTACTGGATCCGTTATTATTTATTATATATATAAATGATCTAGACTTAGGAATCACTGTCGGAATTAGGAAAATTGCCGATGACACTCAAAAAAGGCCGGATCATTAACTCGATTAACTGTTGCCATAACTTACAAAGGGACCTGAATATATTGTCCAAATGGTCTAAAACTTGCCAATGAAATTTATCGTTGAGAAATGTACAGTGCTTAATGTAGGGAAGACCATTGGAGATACTAATAGCGCTTGGAGAACAAAAATATTAGTAAATCGGAATTAATACACACACACACACACACACACACACACACACACACACACACATATATATATATATATATATATATATATATATATATATATATATATATATATATATATATATATATATATATATATATGTTGATGGCCAGGTAGTTGAAGTACTTAGAGCAAAGTACTGGAGTTTACATTCTGAAGTAAAAAGACTCGTTAGACGTGATAAGAGGAGACTATATGATGAAAAGGCGATAGAGACAGAAATTAAATTAAGTAAAAATGACGGTCAGAGCACAAGAGTAGCGTATCAGGCCATAAAGGAGTTAACTGGGACTGAAAGGAGAAGGAAGGAAATACCTGTACGAGATAGAAATGGTAATTTGATGACTAAAGATTTGGATATAAAAGGAAGATGGAAAGAGCACTTTGAATCTGTTCTAAATAGACCAATCCCAGCTGAAGAGGACATTTTGCCAGCCGAGAGAGATTTGCAGGTAGCAAAATCTATAAAGGAGTTAAAGAATTTTAAGGCTCCAGGTGAGGATGGAATATTCCCTGAAATGCTTAAGATGGAAAATGACGAGTTGATGAATGCGCTTTTGAAACTTTTTAATGTGGCTTGGGATAATGGTGGAATTCCAGAAGAGTGGAAAAATGGAGTGATTATAAAAATACCAAAAAAGGGAGATTTAAGTGTGTGTGGCAATTGGAGGGGGATAACTTTGACACCTGTAGTTGCAAAAGTCTTTTCCAAAATCTTGTTGAACAGAATAGAGCCAGTAATTGATAAAATTTTAAGAGAAGAACAAGCGGGATTTAGAAAGGGTCGAGGTTGTAATGATCAGATTTTTATTGTAAGGCATCTAATGCAACAAGCTAATGAGATGAAAATGCCACTTAACATGTGTTTTGTGGATTTTGAAAAGGCGTTTGATAGTGTTTGACGTGGAGCTATGTTGAAAATTATGAGATTCTATGGTATACCGGAAAAGTTTGTAAATATTATTAGAAGCCTGCATGAAGGTACTTTTTGTAAGGTAATGGTGGGTGGTTCTTTGAGTGATCCATTTCAAGTTAGGTCAGGAGTGATTCAAGGAGTTGTTCTTTCGCCATTGTTGTTTGTTTTGGTTATGGATTATGTTATGAAAAAGGTTGTAAGGAGAACAGGTGCAGGAATTAACTGGAAAGAAAATAAGAAGCTGATGGATTTGGACTATGCTGATGATATTGTACTGATTTGCGGAAGTATTTACGAGATGCAGAGGGTGCTCGATTGTCTGGTGGAGGAAGGAGAAAAAGTGGGATTGGTAATAAATTGTGGAAAGACTGAAATTATTAATATGAACGTGGAGAACCAAATCGATTGTGTAATTGGGAATAATGTGGTTAGAATGTAGAAAACTTTAAATATCTGGGAACGATTGTATCATCTAATGGATCATTAAACAATGAAATTGAGGAGAGGATTAGACAGGCTTGGCGAGCTGTTGGAATGTTAAAATCTGTTTGGAATAATAATATGCTTTCGGTACATACTAAAGTGAAAATTTACAAGTCCATGGTTAGACCAATTTTAATTTACGGGCATGAGTCATGGTACAGTACAATTGCAACAGATCAGAAAGTATTAGGATTTGAGAATAAAATACTGAGAAGGATTCTTGGGGTAAAGTGGCAAGACAGAGTTACAAATGAAAGAGTAAGGGATATTACGAGAGTGGAACCAGTTAATGAGTATGTGAGACTGTCTCGCTGGAAGTGGCTGGGGCTCATATACAGAAAAGAAGGTTGTTTAATACAGGATGTGCCAGAGTGGATTGCTAGAGGAAGAAGAGGTAGAGGTAGGCCGAGGGAAACCTGGTTGAGGACAATGAAAAAAGAAGAGGGAGAGGAGTGTTGGTGGGACCTGAAGGAGATGGCAAGAGACAAATATTGGTGGAGAGAGTTCATTGAGGCCCTATGCATCCCGTGGGGTGCCACAGGCAATGATATATATATATATATATATATATATATATATATATATATATATGTATATATAATATATATATATATATATATATATGGCGGGGGGGACACAATCTGGCCGCACTATGGAGTGGTACTACTACTCTGCGGCCAGGTTGTGTAGGAAGAATACTGCCACCGTATTCCCTGCGTGTCGTAAAAGGCGACTAAAAGGGGCGGGGTGAGGGGACTAGGGACCTCCTCCTCTGTTTTTTAGTTCCGAAAAAGAGACAGGCCAGAGAAAGGGATGGGGGATTGAGTTATCCCCGTACCTTATTCTTTACCAACATCCACGGCCTTACCACAAATTTAAACTCAGTTTATTTTTTCCTTCAGTCCATATCCCCTTTGGCCCTTTTCCTAACAGAACCACAAATCTCACCCTCTACCGATATATCTCCATTATGTTTTCCCGGTTACCATCTCCTTACAAACTTTCGAAACAAGGGCGGCACCTGTTGTTATATCAAATCCCAATATGCAGTTGATACTATTTTAAACTTCACTTTATCCAGTTTTGATTACTCATTATATAAATTAAATTGCCAAAACATTACCAAATATATCTGTGTAGTTTATCGTTCCCCCAATGCTTCTTCGGAACCCAGTGTATTTGATTCCATATCCACTCAGTTGAGTAACCTTGACCTTGCCCTTGGCAATGAAATTACCATTTTGGGTGATTTTAACATACACAATGTTGAATGGTTATTGCATTCTGCCCGGACTGACGACGCTGGTCTAGAATGCGAGCTGTTTACGGAATTGTTTAATCTCACCCAGTTGGTAAAGCAACCAACCAGAATACCTGATAATCCTGACCATAATGCCCATCTCTTGGATTTATTCTTGACATATAATCCAGATCAATACAGGATAGAGGTACTGTCACCACTTGGATCCTCTGACCACAATCTCATCAAAGCCTCATTAGTTAACCCTCCTACACCTCCCCATTCCGAACCTGTCAGGGTGACCCGATGGCACTTTGACAGGGCAGACTGGGATGGATTTAGAAATTATCTTGCTGATGTTCCATGGCAGTCTTTCTTCTCTAGTGATCCCAATTCTACCCAGTCCCACATTTGCGACTTGATGCTAGCTGGTAGGGATTTATTCATACCAAGTCAGCAATTCACTAAAACATCAAACTCTCCAAAATGGTTTGATGGCAATTGTGCCAGAGCAACAGCCCAAAAGTCATTAGCATATAACTCTTACTTAAAATAAAAAACATCTGAATCACTCTCCCAATTTAAAATTGCTAGAAATCATGCAAAAGCTGTATTAAATCCATCTAAATCAAACTTTCTTCAAAAGCAAGCATCAAAACTACTTAACAACCCTAATGACAATAGAATATTCTGGTCAACTCTTAATTCTTTCAATAATAACTTTAACAAGTCATCTTCCATTCCCCCACTAAAATCTTCACATGGTAATACTACAAATGACCCACGTGGGAAAGCAGATATCTTTGCTAGTACCTTTGCAAGAAACTCTACCATAGATGATACCAGCCAGAATGTCTCAGTACTGGAACTTGATTCTCCCGAAATTGCCCCACTTAAAATACAGACAAGATTCGTAAAATCCATCCTAGACAATTTACCTACCAACAAAGCTCCAGGCCCAGATGGAATTCCGCCAATTGTTTTGAAAAAGTGTTCCCCTGAACTTGCCTCTGTCCTAGCTAAATTATTCAGACTATGCATACGTACTTCTTTATTCCCAAATTCATGGGAAGAAGCAAATATCCACCCAGTTCCGAAGAAAGGAAGTTCGTCTGACCCCTCCAATTACAGACCAATAGCTGTCACATCTTCTATTGGTAAGGTATTTGAAACTTTAATTAATAAGCATACTGTTAAACATCTTGAATCCAACAACTTAATTAGTGATAGACAATACGGTTTTCGCCACGAAAGATCCACCATTGACATACTCAATCTCTTAACTCATACCATCCATCAATCAATTGATCTTTTTGGAGAAACTCATGCAGTAGCTCTTGATATCTCTAAAGCTTTCGACAGAGTATGGCACCGTTCCCTGCTGTCCAAACTCCCTTGCTATGGACTAACGTCTTTTGTTCCTTTGATTTCTTCTTATCTTAGTGACAGGAAAATAAGAGTAAAAGTAGATGATGTATAATCGAATTTCCACTCAATTAACGCCGGTGTGCCGCAGGGATCAGTTCTGGCGCCAACCCTATTTCTGGTTCATATTAATGATCTCTTATCTGTCACTCACAGTCCCATTCACTCATATGCAGATGACTCAACACTACATAGTTCATTCACACTCAGACATCCATTTACAAAGTCTAATATCTCTACCTCTCAACTCAGTACAGCCATCTCCATAAATCAAGATCTATCTACAATCAGTGAATGGGGACAAAACAACCTTGTCTCTTTTAATGCAAGTAAAACTAAATATATACAGTTTACTAATAGACAGATATTACCAGATTCGTACATTACCTTCAGTGCTACTAATATTCCCATCTCCAAAAGTATTGAAATTCTTGGTGTCTCACTTAACAGTGCCCTCAGCTGGACCTCCCATGTCAGATCACTTGCTAAAACCGCCTCAAAGAAACTTGGATTATTGTACAGAGTCCGTAACTTCTTTGCCGACGAGCAGTTAGCTATAATTTATAAGAGTCATGTGCGCTCTCAGCTTGAATATTGCTCACCCTTGTGGAATGGTTGTGGAGAGGTTGCATTAAGACAACTAGACAAAATTCAGAATAAAGCTGTTAGAATCATTAACAACCCTGCCATTACATATAAACTACCTCCCCTGCAAGTAAGAAGGAATGTTGCCTCCCTTGCATTATTTTACATATATTTTTTTGGCAAATGCTCAGACGAAGTTGCGTCCATGGTGCCACCTCTCCATGCCTTCCCTCGTGCTACACGGGCATCTGGTAGCGCTCATGACTGGAATGTCACTCAACCATATTGCAGAACTTCTGCCTATCAGAATTCTTTCATTCCCCGAACTGCATCTCTCTGGAACTCGCTTCCCCAGAGTTGTTTTCCTCCAAATTTCAACCTACAACTGTTCAAGTCTAACTGTTACAGATATTTTATGAACAGAGGACACCAGTAATCTGGTGTATGGATTTTTTTTTTTCATTTGTTTTTCCTTCCTCCGTTCTGTTATTAAAAAAAAAAAAAAAAAAAAACTGAAGATTGGGCCTATGAATGTGCGTGGATGTAGTACGAATGAGGCTAAAAGGGAGGAGATTGGGAGAATGTTTGTGAGGAAAAAGTTGGATGCGTTAGCTTTGAGTGAAACAAAGATGAAAGGGAAGGGTGAGTCTATGTTTGGAAGTGTGAATGGAAGATTGTCAGGTGTTGATAGAGGAAGGGCAAGAGAAGGTGTGGCCTTGTTCGTGAGTGCGGAAGTACAGCAGTGTGTGACTGAATGGAAGGAGGTGTCATCGAGACTGATGTGGGTGAAAGTGAAATTTGAACGTGAGTTGTGGGTGTTTGTGAGTGCATATGGGCCTGGTAGTGAAAGGGATGAGGAAGAGAGGGAGTCTTTCTGGAATGATGTTGATGAGTGTCTGCAGAGTTTTGGAGAGAATGTGAATGTGGTAATGATGGGAGATCTGAATGCTAGAGTGGGAAATTTAGCATTTGAAGGTGTAGTTCGTATGCGTGGTGTGCCTGGAAGAAATGAAAATGGGGAACGAATGATAGGGATGTGTGTTGAGCGAGAGATGGTGATTGGAAATACCCTGTTTGAGAAGAAAGATATTTATAAGTATACATGGGTGAGACAGGAGGGTGGAAGGGTTGTTGATAGAGCTTTGATGGACTATGTGGTTGTGTCCAGGAATGTAATAGGAAGATTGTTGGATGTGAGAGTTCTGAGAGGGGAGGGTGGAGGTATGTCTGACCACTACCTGGTGGAGGGAAAGTTAAGAGTAGGTAAGAGATGGGTGAGAGCTAGGAGGGTTAGGTGTGGCAGGGAGGTTTTGAAAGTGAGTGAGTTGGATAAAAGAGAGAAAATGATAGGGTATCAGGAGAAATTGAAAGATGAGTGGAACGCAGTGAAAGATCAGGAAAATGGCAGTGTGGAGGAGGAATGGAAGTTGTTTAAGAGTGCTGTGGTGAGGCATGCAGAAGAGGTGTGTGGTGTGAGATGTGTGGGTGGTGGTGTAAGAAAAGGAAGTGAATGGTGGTGCGAGGAAGTAAGTATGGCTGTGGCTGAGAAGAAACGTGCATGTGAAGTGTGGCTGCAGAGGAAGGATGAGGTGTCATATGATAGGTATACGGAAAAGAGGAATAGGGCAAGAAGGGCTGTGCATGATGCTAAAGTGGCAGCAGATGAGAGGTGGGGTAGGCGGCTGACTGAGAATTTTCAACAGAATAAGAAAATGTTTTGGAAGGAGGTGAAAAGGGTGCGAAAGGGAGAGTCTGGGAAGGAAGAATGAGTAAAAGCAGAGGATAGAAGGATGTTAATTGAGATGGATGCAGTAAGGAAAAGATGGACAGAGTATTTTGAAAGACTGTTAAATGTAGAGGAGGAAAGAGTGGCTGAGATTGTGGCGGATGGAAGGGTGCAAGGAATGAATGTGTTGGGAGAGTTGAAAATTCTTTGATTACGAAGGAGGAAGTGGAGAAGGCAGTAAAAGAGATGAAAACAGGGAAAGCTGCAAGTATGGATGGGTGTGCTGTGGAATGCCTGAAGGGTGGTGGAGTAACTATTGTTGACTGGTTAGTAAGATTGTTGAATGTGTGCTTTGTGAAAGGTATGGTGCCAATTGACTGGGCAAGTGCTTGTGTGGTCCCGTTGTATAGAGGCAAGGGCGATAAGTATGACTGTACTAGCTTTAGGGGTATAAGTCTCTTGATTGTTGTAGGTAAGGTGTATGGTAGAGTGTTAATTATGAGAGTTAGAGAGGGTACAGAGGGAGTGATTGGTGATGAGCAGTAAGACTTTAGGAGAGGGAGAGGATGCGTGGATCAGGTGTTTGCTGTGAGGCAAGTGTGTGGAAAGTATTTAGCAAAAGCAAGGATGTGTTTTGGGAATTCATGGATTTAGAGAAAGCGTATGATAGAATTGATAGGGAGGTTTTGTGGACTGTTTTAAGATTGTATGGACTTGATGGTAGGTTACTAAAAGGGGTGAAGAGTTTTTATGTAAATAGTAGAGCGTGTGTAAAAGTGGGAAATGCTGTGAGTGATTGGTTTCCTGTTAGAGTGGGGCTGCGACAGGGATGTGTGATGTCGCCTTGGTTATTTAATATTTATATGGATGATGTTGTAAGGGAGGTGAATGCAAGAATTTTTGGTGGAGGTCTGAGTCTGGTGAATGTTGATGGTGGAGAGTGGAATCTGAAGCAGGTGCTGTTTGCAGATAATACTGCACTGGTGGCTGATTCAGAGGAGAGATTCAGACAGTTGGTAGAGGAGTTTGAAGGGGTGTGTGAAAGGAGGAAATTGAAAGTAAATGAGAATAAGAGTAAAGTGATGACGTGTACAAGGTTGGTAGATGGTAGGGTGATGAATATAGTTTTGAATGTTGAGTTGCTTAAGGAGGTAGAGTGTTTTAAATATTTAGGGTCACATGTTGCTGTGGATGGAAGAATAGATGCGGAAGTGAAGTTCAGAATGAGAGAAGTAGGAAAGGTGCTGGGAGGAATGAAGAAGGTGTTTAGATGTCGTTCGCTTAGAATGGATGTAAAGAGAAGGCTGTATGAGGGTGTTGTGGTACCGACTGCATTATATGGGGCTGAAACATGGAATATGGGTGTAGCAGAAAGAAAAAGTTTGAATGTAATGGAGATGAGGTGTCTTAGGAGTATGTGTGGAGTGACGTGTATGGATTGAGTGCGAAATGATGAAGTGCAAAGGAGAACTGGAGTGTTTCAGGAGATGGCTTATAGAGTTGAGCAGAGGGTGTTGCGATGGTTTGGGCATATGGAGAGAATGGACAATGAGCGATTGGTAAAAAAGATAACTAGATCTGATGTGAGAGGTGTAAGGCTGAGAGGGAGACCACGAATAGGATGGATGGACAGTGTGAAGAGAGCGCTGGATGTAAGAGGGATGTCTGTCGAGCAAGGAAGATTGGCTGTGGGTGACAGAAATAAGTGGAGAGAAATTGTGAATGATAAATGATGACGCAGCCCCGAGGGGATATTCTCCCGCATTTGGTCTGATCAGCTAGTCAGGTCAGGTGCAGGTAAGGGGATGGGTCTATTATGATGTGGCAGGGGTAAACCAGCTCTGCTGTCGGGCCCTACTGCGGATGTCACTGATTGCACTGAGCAGTTGACCCGTGTGCGGTGTGGTGCGGTGAGGATCTGTCCCTTCTCCCCTTTGGGTCTAAGATGTGAATGAATGTGTTTGAATGGATGAGTAAATGGGGAGTGTGTCGTCCTGTCTCGGCTACCTCCCTTTCCTTGAGGGAAGCAGCCTAGGTATATGTATGTATGTATGTATATATATTGCCAAACACCTTAATCCCTTATACGGGGTGGCCATAAACAAATCGCCTCCACGTCACCCTGTTCCCCGCCATTTCACTGCCCTGCTCCTAATTCACACCCTCCTCTCTCATATACCTCCCCACTCCATCCCTCCATCTCATCCTTGGCCTTCACCTCCCTCTCTCCCCTTCCACCTCACTCACATACACCCTCCTCGTCAGTCTCTCACTCTCCATCCTCTCCACATGGCCAAACCACCTCAGTGTTTTTCTCGTAATGCTTCCTGTCACATCCACCACCACACCACAATGCTCCATCACATCCTCATTTGTCAGTCTGTCTCTCCATGTGACTTCACTTGCTCCTCACAAAGAACTCATTTCCACTGCTCTCACTCTTGACTTCTGTCCCTCCAACAACGTCCAAGCTTCACTTCCGTACGTTAGAGTTGGTGTCACAATACTCTCATGTATTCACTTTCATGCTCACTTCGCTGTTTCTTATCGCTGCCTTCAAGGAACCAGCAACCTTTCTTCCTTGTTGCACCCTTTCAAGCACTTCACCCACCAAACTTCCATCCTTACTCATCACACTCCCCAAGTACTTAAACGTTCTCACATTTTCCATTTCCTCATCATCCAACCTCACTGTACATTCACGGACTTCATCTCTCTCGAAGACCATAACTTCATTCATGTTCAGTTTCTGTTTCTTACACACTCTCCCAGACTCATCCACCATGCCTTACAGCCGTCTTCAGTTAACAACACAGTATCATCTGCAAACAGCAGTACAGGGAGTTTCCAAACACTGCCCTCTCTCATTAGGGCCACTCCAACATCCACTGCCCTACCTTGTATCTCTTTAATAACCCCATCCAAATACAGATTGAACAAGCATGGAGACATGACACATCACTGTTTCAACCCAACCTTCAGATAGAAAAACTCACTCAGCTAACCATCCACACGCACTGCAGCCTTAGCACCCTCATACATACTCTTCACAACACTCAACAACTTCCCATCTGCTCCATATATTCTTAATGCTTTCCACAATCCTTGTCTATCCACCCTGTCATATGCTTTATACAAATCCATGAAGGCCGCAAACAACTTCTTTCCCTTCTGTAGAAACTTATCTACTAAAGATCTAAGAATGAATATCTGATCTACACAACATCTTCCCTTCCTAAAGCCTCCCTGTTCTTCGCCAACTAATTCATCTGTTATTTCCCTAACTCTGTCAGTAAGTATCCTACCGTAAAGTTTTCCTATTACACTTTTTCCCCTTTCCCTTTGTACAAGGGAATAATTATACCTGACTTCCAATCCTCCGGGACTCTACCTTCCTCCCAGGCCAATTTGCACGTCTTCCACATCCATTCTACTATTATCTCTCCCCCATGCTTCAGCATTTCACCACACACTCTATCAATTCCTGGGGCTTTCCCCATTTTGACTTTATTGCTTCCACAACTTCCATCCTACTGATTTCTTCCTGTCTTCTCACGCCGCTCCTTCTCCCAGCCATTCCCCAGCCACTTATCCTATCATTACTTTTATTCCCTATGTTCAACAATTCCTTAAAGTGTTCTCTCCATCTGCTCACTTTTTCTCCCTTTTCCACTATTAATGTGCCATTTTTATCTTTCACTCCTCTACTAACTTCACTGCCACCCTGTCTAACTATTTTTTCCTCTTTTCAGAACATTTTCTTACATTCCCTCCACTTTACACTCAAATTCCTTCCAAATTCCTCATCCACTCTCTTCTTACTCTCTCTTACTAATCTTTTCACCTCTCTCTTCCTTTCTACATATAACTCTTTCTTCCGTCTCTCAACTTCCATTCATTATATGTTTTCTTCTTTTGTCCTACAGCCTGTCTCACCTCTTCATTCCACCATGCTGTTCCTTGCACCCCCTTTCGTCTTTTCTTCACCCCACGCACCACCTCACATGCGCACATATTTCTTCTGTGAATATCTTGCACAAACCTTCCACGTCCCCCATCTGCTCCAATTCACATTTACCCAATCGTTCCTCCACTTGTCTCTTACATTCTGCCTTTTTTCTTCATCCTCTTGTAACCTTTCCACTCTCATTACATCTACTCCTTCCTCCCGTCCTCCCCTTCTTCTATTTCTCCATTTTACTTGGACCTTACTTACCCATTATTTTCATCATCTTCTTCCAAACCAATGGTAAAAGAGTGGATAAGGTGGCTGAGAAGACATACGTACTCCACAAGGTTAGATGTGAGCTCTTCAGAACCCACTGATAACAGGCACGAGCTTTCGTAAACCGAATTTAAAAGAAGACATCTTTATTTTTCGTATGGTTCTCACAAGCAGCATTGTGGACACACCTACCTAAAGCACACTCCTCATCCCATCAAGGCATATGTCACCCGCAAAACTTTCCAGACGTTCGTGGAATTGAGGAAAGGCCTGATATATAGTTGTGAAATACTGTTCTGCATCATCAGCCTTTTGAAACTTGGGAACACTACAGTCGAGACGACAGTGTTCTGCAAACTCTCCCGTCAGCCGAACCCAAACACCATGGAGGTACACGTTTCATTAGCACAGAGTTGCATGCTTTAACCACAATAGGGTAATTATCAATACCATTCAAGTAAGACAAAATCTCACATGAAAAGTTCTGCGAAGAATCACGGGATACTAGTGAGATCAATAACAGATAGAATACCAGTTTGAACATAAAATGCGTCAGGTCTCCCGTGCTCAGAGGAACCAGATCCAAATCCTCGGCTAATAATGCCATGAGATCACTAAAAGTGTTACATATATCTTCACCCCACAAAGCATGACGCCCATTTACGTCCCCTAGAACAAATGGCCAAGGAAGCTGGCGAATGAAGCAGTCAAAACACAGAGGGGCGTGGAGAGGGTGGGGGGATAAATAAAGAAAACAGAATATGTAACTCCTCCCCAGGTGTATTTGAACAGCCACAGCCTGAAAGAGAGACCAGACAGTACAGCAAAGTAGAGGACAGCCACCTCGAGTACCACAGTCAATAATAGCCCCTATGATTACCACACACTTCTTTTTCCCATTTCCCTTTGTACAAGGGAATAATTATACCTGACTTCAACCTCCTTTGGGACTCTACTTTCTTCCCAGGCCACTCGGCACATCTTCCACAACCAGTCTACTACTATCTCTCCCCCATGCTTCAGCATTTCACCACACACACTCCATCAATACCAGGGGCTTTCCCCATTCTGACTTTCTTCATTGTTTCCACAATTTCCATCCTACTGATTTCTCCCTCCTTCTCCCACCCATTCCCCAGCCACTTATACTCGCATTACTTTCATTCTCTATGTTCAACAATTCATTAAAGTGTTCTCTCAATCTGCTCACTTTTTCTCCCTTCTTAACTAGTAATCTACCATTTTTATCTTGCACTCCCCTACTAACTTCATTGCCACCCTGTCTGACAGTCTTGACCTCTTTCCAGAATATTTTCTTACATTCCCTCCACTTCACACTCAATTTCCTTCCAAATTCCTCACCCATTCTCTTCTTACTCTCTCTTACTAATCTTTTCACCTCTCTCTTCCTTTCTACACATAACTCTTCTTTCTCTCAACTTCTTCCACGCCCCTGTTTCTCATCCATTCATTATATGCTTTTTTCTTTTGTGCCACAGTCTGTCTCACCTCTTCATTCCACCATGCTGTTCCTTTTTTTTTTTTTATGCGAGGAAGAAGGAACCAAAGGCCATGAGCCCGCAGTAACAGTTCCCTCCAAGAGAAAAACAAAATATAATAGAGAGCCAAATTCAAGATCTGATCATTTTGAGATGCCTGGACACACTGCGTTTGAAAGACTGGAGATCATAGGCAGCAGGAATTACAGACAGAGGGAGACAGTTCCAGAGCTGACCTGTTGCATAAATGAAAAACTGGGAGTAACGGTTAACTCTTGCATTAGAGAGTTGGACAGAAAAGGGATGAGAGTTTGCTGCCAGACGGGTGCTACGCGCCCGTTGTAGAGGTGGAGGAATGCAAGCAGACAGTTCAGAGGAGCAGTGACCATTAAAGTAGCGATAGAAAAGAGATAAAGATGCAACAGTGCGGCGAAGAGACAGAGGTTGAAGGGAGTCAGTAAGAGGAGAGTTAATGAGACGAAAAGCCTTTGACTCCACCCTATTGAGAAGAGCTGTATGTGGGGAGCCTCCCCACACATGAGAGTTGTACACCACACAGGGGCGGATAAAACCCCTGTATAAAGTCAACAATTGTGCAGGGGTAAAGAAAGAGTGGAGTCGGCTTAGCACACCCAATCTCTTGGAAGCAGATTTTACAAGAGATGTAATATGATCTTTCCAAGATAAGTCCCGAGTAAATGAAACCCCAAGCATGTTCAAGGATGATGCAGGATTAAGCTGAATATTATTAAACATTAGTGGGTATACCTGTGGAAGATTTTGTCGGGTTGATAGGTGTAAGAACTGAGTCTTAGATGCATTAAAGACAACTATATTATTTTTACCCCAGTCAGAGATACGAGCCAAGTCAGACATTAGGTGTGCCATAGCCTCATCCCTTGTTTGTTGAAGTAACTGTTGAGATGGGCGTTGCGGGAACCGAATGGAAGGGTGAAGGGTGGAGTCATCAGCGTATGAGTGGATAGGGTTAGATGTACAGCTTAGAAGATCATTGATGAATAAAAGGAAGAGAGTTGGTGATAGGACAGAGCCCTGAGGAACACCACTGTTGATAGATCTAGGAGAAGAACGATGGCCGTCTACAACAGCGGCTATAGAACGACCAGAAAGGAAGCTAGCGATGAAGGCACAGATAGAAGGATAGAAACCGTAGGAGGGCAGTTTGGAAATTAAAGATTTATGCCAGACTCGATCGAAAACCTTTGAGATGTCAAGTGCAATGGCAAAGCTTTCGCCAAAGTCCCGAAAGGAGGATGACCAGGAGTCTGAAAGGTAGGTGAGAAGATCGCCAGTGGAGCGTCCCTGACGGAACCCATACTGACGATCGGAAAGAAGGTTGTGATAGAAAAGATGCCTTAAAATTTTTCTATTAAGAATTGACTCGAAAACTTTTGAAGTACAGGACGTTAAAGCAATTGGATGATAGTTGGAGGGTTGGGAGTGGTCACCCTTCTTTGGGACTGGCTGAATGAGAGCAAACTTCCAGCAAGAAGGAAAGGTACAAGTTGACAGACAAAGGCGAAAGAGTTTGCCTAGGCAGGGTGTAAGCACAGAAGCACAGTTCTTGAGAACAACAGGAGGGACCCCATCAGGCCCATATGCCTTGTTAGTACTGAGGCCAGTGATGGCAGAAAATACATCAACTGAAGAAATTTTAATGTCAGCCATGAGGAAGTCAGAGGGGGGAAATGATGGAGGAACAGCACCGGAATCATCTAAGGTGGAATTGGAGGAGAAAGTCCGTGCGAAGAGATCTGCTTTTTCAGTAGAAGAAATAGCTACAGAACCCCTTTCGTCTTCTCTTCACCCCACACACCACCTCACATGCTGCACATAGTTCTTCTGTGAATATCCTGCACACATATTCCACATCCCCCATCTGCTCCAATTCATATTTTCCCAATCGTTCCTCCACTTCTCTCTTATATTTTGCCTTTTTCTCATCCTCTTGTAACCTTTCCACTCTCCTTGTAAATACTCCCTCCTTCCGTCCTTCCCTTCATCTATTTCTCCATTTTACTTGGACCTTGATTCTGGTGGTGGTCAGAAAGTCCAGTCCCCCAACCTCTATATGCTCTTGCATCCATTTCACATCTTTGCATCATTTCATTCACACACACAAAATCAATCATTGCCTTCATTTCATTCAGTTCACCGTCCACCCTTCTCATCACTCGCCATGTATACCTGTGGATCATTTTGTGCCTGAAGAGGGTATTGGCTATCACCGACCCCCTCCCGGGACAAATGTCCACTAAAGCACTGCCATTCTCATCTACCTCAGCAGGCACACCCCACTCACCAACTACTCCATCCACCTTCACATTTGCTACGTTACCATTCATATCTTCAATCAAAAACACTCTCGCATTCCTTTCAAACTTTTCCATGCACACTTCCACATTTGTCCAGAACTCTTCTCTCACTCTGCTTGCATGATCTTGCGTTGGCGCATGCAGGCACACAATCGCCCAAATTTCAGTCTTACCCACACAATCCTTGAGCCAACTGATACATACTCTCTTATATTCTCCTTCCATCTGTTACTCACAACAATGCACACTCCTTCTTTTCCCCTCTCATTCTCACCTACTCCTGCACATATACCCCATCCATACTCCCATTCTCTCACACTCTCACCTCTCCATCTAGTTTCAGTTAATCCACATACATCCACTTTCACACCCTCAAGCACCTTGACAATCTCTCTATTTCACCTCATCATTTGCACCCCTTACATTCCACGTTGCCGTTCGTATCATGTCCTGTATATATATATATATATATATATATATATATATATATATATATAGATAGATAGATATAGATATAGATCTATCTATCTATCATCTATCTATATCTCTCTATGTATCTCTCTCTCTCTCTATATATATATATAATCATCATCATCATCATCAGCCATTTCAGTATCCACTGCAGGACCGACTTATCCCGACCGAAGTCGGGACGATACAGCCAATGTACCTCTACCAAGTGGCTTAGGCTGTCTGGTAGAGATTGTATGTAGGGTTAGAAGTGCTTGTACGTGTAATTGTGGTGTTGGAGTTGCTTTGGATGTGTATGTAGTCTGTGAACCAAGTGTAATCGGCCCACGCAAGCCGATTAGGTGCAAGCATACTTTATAGTAAGCGACACTGGTTCAACCACAGCACCCCTTGTGTCCGCCAATGCAGTACGTGGCCGGGTGAATACTCCCAAAGTTTATTACCCTGGCGGGGCGCGAACCATGGCTTACCCACGTACGAAGCGCACACTCTACCATTGTACCACAGAGGCTCCATGTGTGTGTAGTCTATGACTGCTAGATGGAATTTATTCTCAGTTTCATTCCATAAATGCTGGCGTACCTCAGGGATCAGTCTTGGCACCAGCCCTCCTTCTCATTCATATTAATGACCTCCTATCTGTCACTCACAACCCAATACACTCTTATGCTGATGACTCGACCCTTCATAGTTCTTTCACATTTAGTACCTCCTTTACACAATTTGATATTATAAATTCCCAAATAAACACAGCAGTTTCTCTGAACCAGGACCTTTCTAAAATTAATCAATGGAAACAAACAAATCTGGTCTCATTTAATGCTCAGAAAACTAAATGCATAAATTTTTCCAACAGAAAGAATCCCTAAGACTCTCACATAATTTTAAATGATGTCAGTATTCCCATATCCACTACAATTGATATCCTAGGTGTTACTCTAAACCCCAACCTAAGCTGGACAGCTTATATTAAATCCCTTGCTAAATATGCTTCTAAAAAACTAGGACTTATTTACAGAGTTCGTGAGTTCTTCACTAACGAGCAGATGGCCACAATATACAAAAGTCATGTGCATCCTCAGATCGAATACTGTTCACCACTGTGGAACGGATGTGGAGCGGTTGCATTGAGGCAGTTGGACAAAATTCAAAATAAAGCCATTACATTAATCAATAATCCTGCCGTGACGCAGGACCTTCCTCCATTATAAGTACGTAGAAATATTGCTTCTTTAACATTATTTTATCGATATTTTTACCGTAAGTACTCTGACGAACTGGCTTCAATTGTGCCTCCCCTTCACATTTTCTCCCGAAATAATCGGGCACCTGGGAGCGTTCATTAACTCACACTCTCTCCCACAATGCAGAACCTCTGCTTATCAAAATTCATTTAACCCCAGAACTACTACTCTCTGGAATTAACTTCCTGGGAGTTGCATCCCACATACATTTAATCCTCTCGAATATAAACCCAATTGTTATAAGTATTTTGTGAATGGAGGATGCCTTTAGGCACATGGACTTACATATTTTTTTCCCTTGTTTTCCTTCCTCCATTCATTAGTTATAAAAAAAAAAAATTACACCAAGTGTAATCTGCCCAGGCAAGCCGAGTGGATGCAAGCATACTATATAGTATGCGACACTGGTTCAACCACAGCACCCCTTGTGTCCACCAATGCAGTACAGTACGTGGCCGGGTGAACACTCCCAAAGTTTATTACCGTGGTGGCGCGCGAATCCTGATTCACACGTGTATGAAACGCACACTCAACCACTGTAAGACAGAGGCTCCATACATATATATATATATATATATATATATATATACTTAACCAAGATTTCTGGCAGGGTTAAGTGTCCCAAAGATTCCCCTATCCAAAATCACTAACTCATGGCAGTCGTTTCAGAGAGCCTCGGAGGGCCCAATCCCTGCCCAGGGCCCCAACCAAATGAGCAGACTCGTGTGGCCATGTGAAATGTGAGAGGTGTGAATGAGGGGAGCAGGAGGGTCGAAGTGGTGAATGTGTTCAAGAGTGCGAGATATGCTCTCATGGGATTGTGTGAAACGAAGATGAAAGGGTTCTAAGTGGAGGAGTGGGAGGGTGTGAAATGTGTAAGATCGGGAATGAATGGGAGAGGAAGATGTAAGGAAGGAGTTGCCTTGTTGATGAATGAGGTGTGGCTGAGTGGAATGAGACACTACAAATGTCTCAGCTTGAGGTGTATATATGTCAGTCTCAAGTTTGAGAAGGTGAAAGTGGCAGTGACAGTAGCGTATGCACCGTGTGAGGACAGGAGTGAGAAAGATAGATTTTCGGATGAACTGGGTGAAGTAGTGGGAGAAATGCCCAGGAGCTATAAAGTGATCATGATGGGGGATATGAACGGAAGAGTAGGCACTGGTCCAGAGGATGACATAATGGGTTCTTATAGAGTACCAGGAGAAAATGATAATGGGTATCGACTAAAGGATATGTGTCAGGAGAGGAGGTTGTGCATTTGTAATTCGTATTTCAAACTCAAAGATGCACATAAATATACATGGTATAGAGGAAACAGGGATAGTATTGAAAGGAGCCTGGTTGATTATGCGCTCGTAGAGAGGTCGATGATGGGAATGGTTGCTGATACAAGGGCTGTGAGAGGACGATGTGGAGGTCAGTTAGATCATATGATTGTGATATGCAAGATCAAGCTAAGAGGAATGAGGTGGATCAGGAGAGAGAGAAGAGCAGTCACAGAGAAAAACTGAAAGTTGAGAAGCTGAGGATCAAAGAAGAGGCAGATGATTTCAGGACCAAAGGAGAGGACAAGTTAGAATCAGTGAACTGGAATGAATTGGATTTGGACAGCCAGTGGAATGCATATAGGGATTGCTTAGTTTGGAATGCTAAAGAAGTGTGTGGTGTGGCAAGAGTATCAGCAAAAAAGAAGGGTACAGCATGGGGGGGTGAGGAGGTTAAGAGAGCGGTGGAGGAAAAGAGGAAGAAGTGGCTAAAGTGGTTACAGGATAGGTGTTGAAATAAGAACTGAGTATATCGAGAGCAAGAAGCATGTAAAGAGACTAGTGAAGAGGAAAAAGAAGGAGGTAAATGAAGATCTGGGAAGAAAAATGAATGTGAACTACTGTGAAAATAGGAAGTTATTCTGGAAAGAGGTACGAAAATGTTGAAGTGAAAGTGGAAGGAAATGTGATAGTGTGAAGGATGCAGGTGGTAGGTTACTAACCCATGAAGATGAAGTAAGGATCAGATGGAAAGAATATTTTGAAAGCGTGATGAATGGGAATAGAAAGAGCAGAGCGGGTGTAAACATGATTGGGTTTGGGGGTGTGCAGAGAAGGAATGCAGTGCCAGGAGACGTGACACTCTCACAGGTGAAGAGCGCTGTGAAACGGTTGAAAAATGGGAAAGCAGCTGGGGTTGATGAGGTGTATGTAGAGATGCTTAAGTGTAGTGGAGAGAGTGGAATGAAGTGCTTGTTGGAGATATGAAAGAAGGCATGGATGAGAAACTGTGCCTGCAGAGTGGAAAAAGGCTGTGATTGTACCCCTGTACAAAAATAAAGGTGAGCAAAGTGAGTGCAAGAATTATCGTGGCATAAGTTTATTGAGTGTGGTAGGGAAGGTATATGGAAGAATTATTATAGAAAAAGTAAGAGAGATATGAGAAGTCCTAGTGAGTGATGAACAGGGTATCTTTAGGAGTGGCAGAGGATGTGTGGATCATGTATTTGCAGTGAGACAGATAGCAGAGAAGGCTTGTGAGAAGGACCACAAGGTGTTTATGGCATTCATGGATCTGGAAAAAGCATACAACAAAGTAGACAGAGAGGGATTGTGGAAAGTTCTGCATATGTATGGTGTAGATGGTAAGCTGCTAGGTGCTGTCAAGAGATTCCATAATGGTAGCGAAGCATGTGTAAGGGGTTAATGGGCATCTATGTGACTAGTTCACAATCAGTGTGGGCTTACGACAAGGTTGTGTGATGTCCCCATGGTTGTTCAATATATATATGTGGATGGGGTGATGAGAGAAGTGAAAACACGAGTAATGGAGAGAGGGATGGCGTTGGTAATGAATGGTGATGGGTAGAATATCTCAGATTTGTTGTATGCTGATGATGCAGTACTGCTTTCAAATACCGGACAGGAACTTGGCAGGCTAGTGCAGAGTTTTGCTGATGTCTGTGAGCGTCACGACTTGAGAGTAAATGCAGAGAAGAGTAAAGTGATGGTTACTGAGAGAGAAGGTGACTCCCAGTGTGATGTCACAGTGAATGGAGAGAGACTGGAATTAGTGAGAGAGTTTGAATACTTGGGTACAGTGATAGAAAAGAGAGGAAAATGTGCAAAAGAAGTTGAAAATAGAGTGACACAAGGAAGAAAAGTAGCTGGTGCAATGAAGGCCTTGATAAGAAACAGAGGCTTCAGTGTTGCAGCTGCACGAGGCTTACATGAGGGAGTGTTAGTGCTAGCTCTAACATATAGGTGTGAGACTATGGTGTGGCATGAAAATGAAAAGTCAAGAGTAAGAGCAGTGGAGATGGAACTGCATGGGAAATGTATGTGGAGTACAGAGGATGGATAGGATACGAAATTGTATGATTCGTGAAAGGTGTGGAGTGAGGAAGTCGGTGGACACCAGAATCGAAAAGAGTGTCCTGAGATGGTATGGTCATGTGGAAAGAATGGATAAGAACAGAGTGGTGAAAAAGGTTTATCTGAGCGAATTTGAAGGAAGGAGGAGGCAAGGTGGGCCAAGGAGAAGGTGGAGAGATATGGTGGATGAGTGTTTGAGGAAGAGAGGTTTGGAAGTCGATGAGGCTAGGGATCTGACAATAGATCGAGCTGGCTGGATAAATGTTGTGAGGAGAAATGTATGCTCAGGGATTTTGGCACCCCTTGTAAGCATGGCAGCGTCCGGATTGACTCAGCCGGATACGTTTGTGTTAAGCTGCAGAATGTGGTGAATGTCTTTTGGCATATCCGGTAGAGCCAGGATTCCGTGGGCTTGAATGATGAGTGAATGGAAGTGTGACCTATCTGGATTGGGCAAGTTTGAGCAGTCTGGACATTGCTATTCCTCACCCTGCCCCTGGATGGGAAAGGAGGTCCGGATGATGATGATGATGATATATATATATATATATATATATATATATATATATATATATATATATATATATATATATAAAATGTGTGTGTGTGTGTGTGTGTGTGTGTGTGTGTGCGTGTGTGTGTGTGTGCATATGTATGTATATTCATTCTGATTTACTAATTTCTTTGTTATCTAAGCTGTATTAAGTATCTCCAATGGTCTTGCCTACATTAAGCACTGTACATTTTCCAACGTTTAATTTCATTTGCCAAGTTTTAGACCATTTGGACAATATATTGAGGTCCTTTTGTATGTTATGGCATTCGTCAGCCGAGTTAATGATACGTCCTATATTTGTGTCATCGGCAAATTTCCTAATTCTGATAATGATTCCTAAGTCTAGATCATTTATATATATAAATATTACGGGACCAAGTACTGAACCCTGTGGTACACTGCTAGTTACTTATCCCCATTTCGATATAGTTTCATTTATTATTACTCTCTGCTTTCCTCCCTTCAGCCAGGATTATATCCATTTTAAGATATCTCCGTCTATACCGTGTGCTCGAACCTTTCTGACTAACCTTTCGTGTGAGACCCTATTGAAAGCTTTACTAAAGTCCAGATGAATAACAATGTAAGCTTTGTTGCTATATACTGCCTGATAGACCTCCGAGAAGAATGACATGTTTGTGAGGCAGGATCGTCCTTACCTGAATCCGTGCTGATTTTCATTTATAAGATTAAAATTTTCTAAGAGTTCTCTAATCTTATTTGCCAAAATTGACTAGATCTAGCACTTTTCCTACTGTTGACGTTAGACTTATCGGACCATAATTCGACGGAGATACTTTATCACCGATTTAAAAATGGGCACTACCTTTACAGTCTTCCAAGCCTCTGCAACTTCTGAAATTAAAGAGTCATCAAGTAACGTTAAAAGTGAGTGGCATAATTCTTCTTTAGTTTAGGTTATTTTATAAAGATTATTTATCTGTATTATCATCGTAAATCTTTGCTGCTTGAGGGACCAGGTCTAGAGTTCCCTTGGTAAATACTAATATGAAATAATTATTTTGGATGGAGTGCATTTCTTTATCTTCACTGGTAATGTCACGTGATTCTGTTCTGAGAGGTCCGATACCCATCTTTATTTTTCGTACGGTATAATTGATAAAAACCCTTGGGGTTTTCTTTCGATTCACTAGCAACCATAATTTCATAACTTCTCTTTACTTACCGTATGTCCCTCTTTACTTGTCTATTCAAAATCGCGTACCGGTTACGTAAGTGTTCCTCTCCATGTTTTATTTTTCTATATACTCCTTTACCTTGGCCTATGAGAGATTTTAATCTGTTATTGAACGATCATGGATCTGAATTATTCATTATAAATGATTTTGAAGGAATGTGTCTATCTTGGCCTCCGTCTATTATATTTACTAACTCGTTATATATCTCACTGTAAAAACGGCTGTTTGGTAGTGGACCTGAGTTAATCCCCATCACCTGAACTACACTCCCACCTTTCCCAGAGACCCGGCACACATTCCCAGTCGTTTCCTGCCCATCACCTATGACATGCGATTCCCCACTGACCTGGCTCTCCCTAAAGTAGCTGGTCTCCCTATGGAATACCGTTCTAAAATAAGCTCTTAATCCATCAAATTCTCCTACACGAAAATTAGGAACGATGGAGGGATTTTCAGTAGAACAGACATACCAAATAAATTTGAATTTCTTTATGATTGGTATTACCATGTCGTTCACCAAACTCTATATCAGTAATGACATTTTCTTTATTATGTAAAAGCAAATCTAGTATATAATTACCTCTGGTGGGCTCCCTGATATACTGATAAAGGAAACTATCCTGTACTACCTCTAGAAATTCCTCTGACTCTGCATCCCCTGTCTGATTTCGCCAGTCCATCCTTGGCAGATTAAAATGGTAAAAAGAATTAGGGTCATATCGTTTTCACTTTGTAGTATACCCATTGCCTAGGAATAGCGAGAATAATTATGATAAGAGCTTTCTGTTACAAGCTGTCAGAGACATCAAAAAAATCATGTGAATTACTTCGAGTAATTCACATGATTGGCTGCGCGAGATGGAAATAATTGAAGAGAAATTATGAATGAATAAATGATAACGCAGCCCTGAGGGGATATATTTCCGCATTTGGTCTAATCAGTTGGTCAGGTCAGGTGCGGGTACGGGAATGGGTCCATTATGATGTGGCAGGGGTAAACCAACTCCGCTGCCGGGCCCTGCTGCGGATGTCACTTATTGCACTGCGCAGTTGACCCTCGTGCGGTGTGGTGCGGTGATGATCTGTCCCTTCTCCCCTTTGGGGCTAAGATGCGAATGAATGTGTTTGAGTGGATGAGTAAATTTGGAGTGTGTCGTCCTGTGTCGGCTACCTCCCTTTCCTTGGGGGAAGCAGCCTAGGTATATAGATAGATAGAATTTCATTGTTTTTATTTTTTTTCTGATTTTGACTCTACATTCACCTCATCAGAGTATATGGACTTGTGAACTAGACTTTTTTCTTTGGGTTAAAAATACAATATTATTACACAGTGTACCCCTGCACGCCCTTTCTGCATTTTTCTTGTTTCCTCCATATGATTACTAATAGTATTAATTCAACAGTAATGATGCCCTTAGGCTGAAGAGGTCAGATACCAAGTTATGTTATGGGCCTGTTTTATATTAAAAAAAAAAAAAAATCTGCCTGAGGGAGTCATATGGAAAAATAATCAGTCTAATGTTAGTCTCGTAGGTCCTGGTGTAGAAGGGTGAGGCTTCGACACCAGCAGCCTCTCCACTACAAAGGCCACACTGCCCAGGGTGATGCCCACCAGGAGAAGCAGCAGAGGTCCCTGCACATGGATAACAGACAGACTCCTGAAATTAGTTTGGCTGTGTTCTGTTCCATCCTGCCCTTGCTGTTTTATTTCTTCCCTCTGTTTCATTCGACTTTCACGTGCAGCAGCTTCCAGTGTTTCCTTTTTCCACTGCTCATACAGACCAGCCTGAAAACAGCAAGTCGTCAGGTCCCAATGTAGTAAATGTTCTAGTTTTTATGTAAACCGTGTAGGAATCCCTTAGCCAATAGTGTTCTAGTATATTTACTCTCCTGTATTCTAATACACTGGACATACTAAATTTATGCATAGTCATCCGTTGTATGCATAGCGGTACATGCACAGTGTATAATGACAATACAACATGTTATGAATCGAGTTAACCATTTATTCTACAACTCTGATACAGCAAAATCATTAAATATGATGCATCACTCAAGGCTGGTCACTCCTGTCTGTCATTCAAAGTAAAGTGGCTGGGTTGGCTATGGTTAAGGCGACAGCTAAGAATACCGTGGCGCCCCCTCGTACTCAGTGGTACCATCAACACATTTTATCGGGCTGTTTGGACTATTTCGACATATCGTAACGTGGCCTAAAACAATATGATCGCAGCTTGTCCCTATGTAGCATGCTACTGAACAGTCAGGGCGCACCGTCAGGAATTACTTCTTTATTTTGTTATTAGAAACGTACTCTTCATCCTCAATTTATCCTCTTTATTCTCTGTGGAAAGTGGTACGGTGCATGTGAATCGTACAGATACGAACATTAGAGCAGTATTTCGCAAAAGAAAAAGGATATCCTAGTGTAATGAAATGGGGGCCAATACTTTTTGATGAGGCAGACTTCTACATCAGATACTGTATAATACATCTGAAAAGGATGTTTGCTACATTGTTACAGGGTGAAAATATAAATAAACACTTTTTAAAAATATGAATCGTAATATAATTTAAAGTAACATTCAGTAAAGATATGTAAAACACTGGTGTTCAATCGCTGAACGGAGTCTTCTTTGGAACATTATCTCATTTAAGTCATATAGCTTTGGTTCAAGCATGAACCGTATCACATTATCTGTAATAAGTAAATGCTAATAATCCTCAAAATTTTTAATAATCTTTTAATTTAAAGCAATATTTTCATGTTCTGAACTTTTGATATTGATCATTCTTCAGTACACAGGCCGATATTGGACTAATGTGGTTTATAAAGCCGTCTAATATATTCCTATGTATCGCCACTGTTACTGGGGGGATACAGGTAGAATATCAATGAACAAGACGTTTGGGCTACATTTGAAGTATATGCCACGTTTTCAAGGGCCACCTACCACAGACTGACAAAACTATCTGTTTACAAACCTGCACCTACGGGCACATGAACAACCACTGGAACAATCATTTAATACTTCTTGCAAAATCCGTCATGTAATAGTT
Source organism: Coenobita brevimanus (assembly GCF_032717465.1). Taxonomy (NCBI): domain Eukaryota; kingdom Metazoa; phylum Arthropoda; class Malacostraca; order Decapoda; family Coenobitidae; genus Coenobita; species Coenobita brevimanus. Next base: position 8,748,710 of record NC_136985.1, on the reverse strand, counting down.
TATGCTAATAAAATGCCCATATAAAGCATAATAAATGCCTGTGCATAACAATTGCATATTTTGGTCATCAAAGAAAACTCTTCACCTGTTACACTTCCCAAATGTAGTCATCATATAAGCAGATTTCACCGATTTTCGCCTATAAGATCCCTGGGATAACACAATACAGGAAATGTTTCTTAAGCAGACACAGAAAGAGACAGGGGGGAGGGTTGATTGATTTATTGCTGGAGTATAATCAATATCTGGCGGCGCAACTGCCAGGGTTATATGCTACTGGACAATAATGTAAAAGACGTAGCAAATAAAGTTAATACCCGTTAGGAGGAATAATACACTGAAAGTAAAAGTATAAAATATCAGTTACTTATAAAAGTAACTGATATTTTATACTCTATTTTTCGGGGTAGCTCTACATTGAGTGGCAAGCCAAATGATTTCCTGTAAACCACGGAACCATTTACAACGCTGCATGGTAACCTTATAACCAACCAACACGAGTTCCCTGCGTGACAGCAAGTAGGTTGGCGAAGAGTTAGTGCCCCCTCCCTGGAAAAGAACTAACTAAAAATACGAACAAGAAGTCTAGGACCAGGACGGACCAAAAGATGACGACTAAGGACCGAACAAAGGACGTGATACGGATGGCTACGTGGAATGTAAGGGGTGCAAATGATGAGATGAAAGAGAGATTGTCCAGGTGCTTGAGGGTGTGAAAGTGGATGTATGTGGATTAACTGAAACTAAATGGTGAGGTGAGAGTGTAAGAGAATGGGAGTGTGGATGGGGTATATGTGCAGGAGTAGGTGAGAATGAGAGGGCAAAAGAAGGAGTGTGCATTGTTGTGAGTAACAGATGGAAGGAGAATATAAGAGTGTATGTATCAGTTGGCTCAGGAATTGTGTGGGCAAGACTGAAAGCTGGAATACAAATGTGGGTGATTGTGTGCGTGTATGCACCAACACAAGATCGTGCAAGCAGAGTGAGACAAGAGTTCTAGACAAATGTGGAAGTGTGCATGGAAAAGTTTCAAAGGAATGAGAGAGTGTTTTTGATTTGTGATATGAATGGCATAGTAGGGAACGTGATGGTGGATGAAGTAGTTGGTGAGTGGGGTGTGCCTGCTGAGATAGATGAGAATGGCAGTGCTTTAGTGGAAATTTTGCTGGGAAGGGGTTGGTGATAGCCAATACCCTTTTCAAGTACAAAATGATCCACAGGTATACATGGTGAGTGATGAGAAGGGTGGGTGGTGAACTGCATGAAAGGAAGGCAATGATTGATTATGTGTGTGTGGATGAAATGATGTGAAGGTGTGTAATGGATGCAAGAGCTTATAGAGGTTGGGGGAGTGGACTTTCTGACCACCACTTGGGTCCAAGTAAACTGAAGAAATAGAAGAAGGGAAGGACTGGAGGGAGGAGTAGGGGCAACGAAAGTGGAAAGGTTACAAGAGGATGAGACACGGCAGAATATAAAAGGGAAGTGGAGGAGCGATTGGCTAAATATGGATTGGAGCAGATGGAGGACGTGGAACGTGTGTGCAAGATATTTACTGAAGAAATATGTGCAGCATGTGAGGTGGTGTGTGGGGAGAAGAGAAGACGAAAGGGGGTGCAAGGAAGAGCATGGTGGAATGAAGAGGTGAGACAGGCTGTGGCACAAAAGAAGAAAGCATATAGTAAGTGGATGAGAAATAGGGGTGTGGAAGAAGTTGAGAGACAGAAGAAAGAGTTATATGTAAAGAGGAAGAAAGGTGAAAAGATTAGTGAGAGAAAGTAAGAGGAGCGTGGATGAGGAATTTGGAAGGAATTTGAGTGAAACGTGGAAGGACTGTAAGAAAATGTTCTGGAAAGAGGTAAAGTTAGACAGGGTGGCAATGATGTTAGCCAGGAAGTGAAAGATAAAAACGGTAAATTACTAGTGGAGAAGCGAGAAAAAGTGAGCAGATGGAGAACACTATCTATCTATCTATCTATTGCCAGACGCCTCAATCCCGTTTGGGGTGGCCACAAACAAATCGCCTCCAAGTCGCCCTGTCCCCCGCCATTTCACTGCCCTGCTCCCAACTCACACCCCCCTCTCTCATATACCTCTCCACCCCATCCCTCAATCTCATCCTCGGCCTCCCCCTCCCTCTTCCCCCCTCCACCTCACTCACATACACTCTCTTCGTCAGTCTTTCACCCTCCATCCTCTCCACATGGCCAAACCACCTCAGAGTGTTCCTCATAACGCTTCCTATCACATCCACATCCACACCATAACGCTCCTTTATATCCTCATTCGTCAGCCTGTCTCTCCACGTGACTCCACAGGCTCCTCTTAAATAACTCATTTCCACTGCTCTCACTCTTGACTTGTGTCCTTCCAACAATGTCCAAGCTTCACTTCCGTACGTTAGAGTTGGTATCACAATACTGTCATGTAGTAACTTTTTCACTTCCATGCTCACTTCCCTGTTTCTTACCACTACTTTCAAAGAACCAGCAACCTTTCTTCCCTTCTGTACCCTTTCATGCACTTCACCCTCCAAACCTCCATCCTTACTCATCACACTACCCAAGTACTTAAACGTACTCACATTTTCCAATTCCTCACCATCCAACCTCTCTGTACATTCACTAACTTCACCTCTCTCAAAGATGGAGAACACACTTTAATGAATTGTTGAACATAGAGAATAAAACTAATGCGACTATATGTGGCTGGGGAATGGCTGGGAGAAGGAAGGATGTGAGAAAATAGGAAGAAATCAGTAGGATGGAAGTTGTAGAAGCAATGAAGAAAGTCAAATTGGGGAAAGCCCCAGGAATTGATGGAGTGTGTGGTGAAATGCTGATGTATGGGGAAGAGATGGTAGCAGAATGGATGTGGAAGATATGCAGGTTGGCCTGGGAGGAAGGCAGAGTCCTGGAGGATTGGAAGTCAGGTATAATTATTTCCTTGTGCAAAGGAAACAGGGAAAAAGAAGTGTGTGGTAATCATAGGGGCATTTGTCTTCTTAGTGTAATAGGAAAAGTGTATGGTAGGATACTTATTGACCGAGTAGAGAAATAACAGAGGAAATAGTTGGAGATGAAGTGGGAGGCTTTAGGAAGGGAAGAGGTTATGTAGATCAGATATTCATTCTTAGATCTTTAGTTGAAAACTTCCTAGAGAAGTGAATGAAGTTGTATGCGGCCTTCATTGATTTGGAGAATGTATATGACAGGGTGGATACGCAAGGATTGTGGAAAGTACTAAGAATACATGGACTGGATAGGAAGTTGTTGAATGCAGTGAAGAGTATGTACGAGGGGGCTAAGGCTGCAGTGCCTGTGGATAGTGAACCGAGTGAATGTGTGTATTTGAATATAGAGAATATAGAGAAGAGTAACGTTCTGGTCTTCGAGAGAAGTGAAGTCAGTGAATGTACAGTGAGGTTGGATGATGAGGAAATGGAAAACGTGAATTCGCTTAAGTACTTGGGTAGTGTGATGAGTAAGGATGGAAGTTTGGAGGGTGAAGTGCTTGAAAGGGTACAACAAGGAATAAAGGTTGCTGGTTCCTTGAAAGCAGTGATAAGAAACAGGGAAGTGAGCATGTAAGAGAAAACGGTACTACATGACAGTATTGTGATACCAACTCTAATGCTTGGAAGTGAAGTTTGGACCTTGTTCGAGGGACCCAAGTCAAGGGTGTGAGAGTGGATATGAGTTATTTGAAAGGAGCATGTGGAGTCACATGGAGAGTCATACTGACACATGTGGAAGTGAAGGAGCGTTGTGGTTTGGATGTGGATGTGAAAGAAAGCGTTAGGAGAAACATGTTGAGGTGGTTTGGCCATGTGGAGAGGATAGTGAGAGACTGATGAGAAGAGTGTATGTGATTGAGGTGGAGGGAGAGAGAGGGAGGGGGAGGCCAAGGATGAGATGGAGGGATAGAGTGGAGAAGTATATGAGGGAGGGGGGTGTGAACTATGAGCAGGGCAGTGAAATGGCGTGGAACCAGGGCGACGTGGAGGCGATTTGTTTGTAGCCACCCTGTATCGGTTTAAGGCATCTGGCAATAGATGGATAGAGAGATAGAATTATAAAAGTGAAAGGAGACCCACGTCCTGAAGAAACTCAATAACAACAGTATAATTGCCAGAGGCTACGCAAAACATTGATAACAGATAGTGGGCACCATCTGCACCCCTATGCCTATGAAGGAATCTCTGACTGAGGTCCCCCCGACTTGGACACTTGACCAGCAAGTGACGGACAGTAAAGGCAACAAGGCAATCATCACAGTATGGTTGGTTCCCACTACTCATCAGGACTCCATGAGAAAGTCAAGAGTGCCCAATACGAAGCCTGGCAAGAGCCACCTCCATAGCCGAGGCATTAAGGGGAGAACCTTTGCCACAACCACTCTCTGAAAGATTTTCTTTTAGATTATTATGAGGAACACCATCCCAGTTTCTCTGTCACCATGTATGAATCGTGTACTGCAAGTGAATTGTTACACCAGAAGCAGGAAGCAGGTAGTCGGTTGGGGGCTGTTGAGATGACACAGCTTTAGCTAATGTAACTGCCCTTTCATTGCCTACCACACCAACGTGTGCGAGAATCCAACAGAAGTTCACATGACGGCCACGACGGCCAAAAAGAAAAACCCACTCTAAAATTGATAAAACCAATGGATGGGATGCATTAAAAGACTCCAGTGCAGAGGGAGCACTATGGGAGTGACTAAAAATCACAAAAACAGATTGGGGGGTAGTAAAAATTATTCTGAAAGCATATAAAATTGCAGTCAGCTCCGCCATATACACTGAAGTAATACGAGGAAGGACACAGCCCCAACAAAGAGAAGACAACACCAAAGTCTACTCCAGTATCAGTCTTAGACCTGTCAGTATAGACGGGGATGGAACTCTCATGAGTGGAGGCATGTTCTAAAAAGGGACAGAGACACCTGAGAGGGAAGCAATCCCTTTTTACCAACAACAGAGCTACAAAGTGTCACACGAGGGAGTAACCCAAAACTCACCCTTGGAATCCGATGTGCACAAACTAGCAGTCTCAGAACAGAGAGGGCTAACGTAACAGACCGGACCCTGTAACCTAAGGGCTTCGGGAATCTGGGATGGGTGTCATAGACAGAAGATCGTGAATCCTGGGAGACGATTGCACAAGAAATTGAGTCCGGAATGCGGTGAAGATGATACCAATGCCCTATCATCAAAGACTGGTGCTGCAAATCCAAGGGGCGTACACCAGCAGCTACCAACAAGCTTGAAATCGGGGATGACCTGAATGCTCCGGTTTAAAGACACACACCAGCATGATGCAGAGAATTTAACAACCAGACATGGGCATTTGCTGCAGAGGAGTAGGCCTCACACTCATATTCAAGTTTAGGAAGAATAAGAGACCCATGCAAGAGGAGGAGGGTCTGACGATCAGCACCCCAAGAGATATGGGCCAAAACCCTCAAAAGCCTCAAAGCTTTAAGACAAGCCACCATAACTGAACGATAATGAGGGACCCAGAAACTACGTCTCTTCCACACAAGATATTCTAAGACCAAAGAGATACAAGTCAAGGTCTGGGTGAACCCCCGAAGATGACAAAAACGCATTGCCATTGTCTTTGTTAAAGATAAACGGAAGTTGCGAGGCTCTGCCCAGTCAGAAATTCTATTAGGAGCCAGCTGCAACTTCTTATCTATCAGAGGCATTCTAGATTCTGTGAAGGAAATTGAGAGGTTATCAACATACAGTGAGCCTCATACACCACCAGGTAGTACACTGATTATGCTGTTGATGGTCACAGCAAAGAGAATAACACTAAGGATACTCCCTTGTGGTACTCCATCTTCTAATGCACAGGCATTAGAAACCACTCCTTCCACTCGGACCCTGAAAAACGGTAAGATAAAAACTGTTGAATTAAAATGGGCAAGCAACCACAATGACCAAACTCATGAAGAGAAAGTAAAATGCCATTATGTCAGGCAGTGTCATATACCTTCTCCACATCGAAGAAGACCGTGACCTGGTGTTCGTTAGTGGAGAAAGCCTCACAGACAGAAGATGCCAGGGACAGTAGTGTATCAGCGGTAGATCTCAGTTTACGAAAACCATACTGGGCAGGGGATAAGAAGTCACCTCTCTCCACAAACCACACAACCCTAACACTGACCATCTTTTCCAGAACTTTACATATACAAGAAGTCAGAGAATAGGCTGATAATTCGTTGCCTGTAGGAAGTCCTTACCTGGTTTGGGGATGGGGATGACCATAACAACACCCCCAGCAAGCCAGAAACTCACCAGAACACCAGATCTTATTAAATAATTAAAGCAAAAAAGAAAAGGACTCATCAGACAGGTGATGTAAAAAGGCATAAGGAATATCATCACAACCAGGATAGGAATCATGGCACTGAGACAGAGCAGCCTGGAGTTCAGAAATAGAAAAGGGGACATGAAAAGGTTCTATCCCAGAAGAGTCAAAACTGAGATGCTGACGGTGGCAAGCCGAAGGCGTATCTGTATCCTTCTGTGACATGCTGGCAAAATGATCAACAAATAACTCTGCAACAGTGAAAGGAACAGCCACAGTTCCACATACTGCAGATAAAACATGAGAGGAAGGAACAGTAAATTTTCCTGAACTTTTCCTTACCCGGTTCCACACCTGAGTGAGGGAAGTCCTCGAATTGATGGAGAAAACATAACCCTTCCAGAATGAATACCTGGCCTCCTGTAAAACCCGTCTCATATGAGTTTATGTCCTCTGATATGCCACCAAATACTGAGGATCCTCACTGTGATGACGAAGATGACAGACAGCAAATTATTTGGCTCTCACTGCGGGACTGCAATCAGAGTTCCACCAAGGAACTAGACGTTTAGGAAATTGACCTCTCGTTCCTGGAACTGATAATTGGGTTACAGAGTGCAACACATCATTGAAATAAGACAGCCAAACTCACTGACAGAAAGAGAAATGGAATTTAATTCCCTGAAACGTGCCAGCCAGCCTTACCCAGAGGCCACCGAGGAAGACGAGGCTGAGGTCCACCTGCACTAGCAGGTAATGGAAAATGGTCGCTGCCATAAAGGTCTGGCAACACATCCCAGGTAAAATCTAAAACAGCATCAGTTGAGCACAAGAACAAAACAATGGCCGTAAAAGTTCCAGTTTAGCTATGGAAAAAAGTCATTTTATTGGAGCTGCAAATGCCCAACTCCTCATCTTCCACTAAAGAGGCCAGCATAACACCCCGGGGGTTGGCCTCACTGCTTCCACGTAGTGCATGGTGACTATTCATATCTCCTAGTAACAGAAAGGGAGAAGGCCATGAATAAGGTACTCCAGATCCACCCATTCAACAGTAGGACTAGGAGGAAGATTAAAGACTGTAAACTGTATGCTGCTGATTTTAAAACATTTGGACAGCAACTGCCTGCAGGGGAGTGGAGATGTCCAGATGACTGTATGGAATCGAAGGAAGATAGTAGCACCTCCATGATGAACTTGGCCTGGCACAGGATCAGAATAAAAGGCATGGTAGCCAGAGGGAACAGGATCTCCTACCATGGTCTCCTGGATGCACATGCATAGAGGAGTAAATTGAGAAACAAGATGACATAGTTCCTCATAGCTAGCACGTAAACCCCAACAGTTCCACTGGATGACAGAACCCGTAGTGGAGGGATGATAATTAAGTGCGGGACTGTACACCTCCTGACAAGCAAGTGTGTTTTGACTGATGCTTAGTAAGGCCCTTGAGAAGAGACTGCAAAGCACCAGGAACCCGCACTCTATGTCGATAATCCATGGGCAAACGTGAGGACGAGGAAGAGGAAAGTTTTACAACACTCTTCCTCTGAGTTGGAATAACACTTGGCTTGGAAAGTGGCTTGGAAAGTGGCTTGGAGGCCGCCCTGGGTGATGTAGGACAGCCAGTGCCGACATCAGAAGCCCCAGAAGTGGAAGGAGTGTCCACAGGATTAGAACCCTATGAGGATGACATTGTTTCAGAACTGAAGCACCAACGGTCTGTCCAACACCATCCCAAGGTGAGGACCTGATCACAGGCGAACCATCAGCTGCAGCTTCTGCCTGGCTAGACATCTCAGCCAGCGGGGCAGAGGGAACAGGAGAGAGGTCGGTACAATGTTCGACAACAGAGACCTTTGGAGGCCGGTCTTCAGGCTCAGAGGACTCTGAAGAACCATGGTGACGTTTGCTGGATGCTGATGGAGTGTCAGGCATACTGGACAAGGCAGAAGAAGGAGTCACGTGAACGTGTACTTTCGCCACCACCACAGAAGTGAGCAAACCGTCAGTCACTGAAATGGGAAAGGAAGCAGTCGGAGTAGCAGGCAGGCTAACATCAGTTTCACCACCAGTACGAACCATGGGGACAGCATCCCACAAAGCACTAGATGATGAAGTGTTCACTGTATTGGGTCGAGGAAGTCTCTGAGACACCGGGCGGTGGACTGGCATTCCAGAAAGGACAGCAACATAAGAAACCCCAGGCTGGAAGAAGCAAGTCTGAGCTCTTTTCTTAGCCTCAGGAAATGAAACATTTTCAAGTGTTTGAATTGACAGACTCTCCTTTCCAGGCAATTTCTAGAATTTACAGCATAAGGACCCACACAGTGATAGCATTTAACCCACTGACTGCGGCTGTAGCATATATGATATCTGAGTCCAAATGGCTCTCATTGCGGCTATATCATATATGATTTCCTGTTTTCAAAAATCCCGCCATCAGAAATGGCACGAAATAAATCAGCTAGCAATTCATAGCACCCTATAGAATATTGCCATACACAGATTATGCATTTTTAAGAGGTGCAGAGGTCAGCTCAGTTACCTACAAAATGCCGAAGGTAAAGGTACAAAATCTTCTCCATGTCGCCGGTAGCAGTAGCCCAAGCAAATATTTGATGAAATCTCTGGATGAGTGTAGTAATGACAGTGATTTGTTGTTAGATGATGACAAGGATGGTTCAGATGGTGTTTTACACCTTATCTGATCGCAAGATTGACACTGATGATACAGTGCAACCATAACACATTGTTCGCCTGGCACCACTGCACAGGGAATATTTATTACTGCACGGACCTGTATCAGAGGTTATTTTTTTGTTTGCTATATTGTGTTCCTCCTTGTGGCAGGGGGGACACAACCTGGCTGCACTATGGGGTGGTACTACTACTCTGCGGCCAGGTTGTGTTAGGAAGAATACTGCCACCGTATTCCCTGCGTGTTGTAAAAGGCGACTAAAAGGGGCGGGGTGAGGGGACTAGGGACCCCCTCTTCTGTTTTTTAGTTCCTAAAAAGAGACAGGCCAGAGAAAGGGATGGGGGATGGAGTTATCCCCGTACCCTGAAGATTGGGTCTATGAATGTGCGTGGATGTAGTACGATTGAGGCTAAAAGGGAGGATATTGGGAGAATGTTTGTGAGAAGAAAGTTGGATGTGTTAGCTTTGAGTGAAACGAAGATGAAAGGGAAGGGGGAGTCTATTTTTGGAAGTGTGAATGGAAGATTGTCAGGTGTTGATAGAGGAAGGGCAAGAGAAGGTGTGGCCTTGTTAGTGAGTCCGGAAGTACAGCAATGTGTGACTGAATGGAAAGAGGTGTCATCGAGACTGATGTGGGTGAAAGCGAAATTTGAACGTGAGTTGTGGGTGTTTGTGAGTGCATATGGGCCTGGTAGTGAAAGGGATGAAGAAGAGAGGGAGTCTTTCTGGAATGATATTGATGAGTGTCTGCAGAGTTTTGGAGCGAATGTGAATGTGGTAATGATGGGAGATCTGAATGCTAGAGTGGGAAATGTAGCAGTTGAAAACGTAGTTGGTATGCATGGTGTGCCTGGAAGAAATGAAAATGGGGAACGAATGATAGCGATGTGTGTTGAGCGAGAGATGGTGATTGGGAATACGCTGTTTGAGAAGAAAGATATTTATAAGTATACATGGGCGAGACAGGAGGGTGGAAGGGTTGTTAATAGAGCTTTGATGGACTATATGGTTGTGTCTAGGAATGTAATAGGAAGATTGTTGGATGTGAGAGTTCTGAGAGGGGAGGGTGGAGGTATGTCTGACCACTACCTGGTGGAGGGAAAGTTAAGAGTAGGTAAGAGATGGGTGAGAGCTAGGAGGGTTAGGTGTGGCAGGGAGGTTTTGAAAGTGAGTGAGTTGGATAAAAGAGAGAAAAAGATAGAGTATCAGGAGAAATTGAAAGATGAGTGGAACGCAGTGAAAGATCGGGAAGATGGCAGCATGGAGGAGGAATGGAAGTTGTTTAAGAGTGCTGTGGTGGGGCATGCAGAAGAGGTGTGTGGTGTGAGATGTGTGGGTGGTGGTGTAAGAAAAGGAAGTGAATGGTGGTGCGAGGAAGTAAGTATGGCTGTGGCTGAGAAGAGACGTGCATATGAAGTGTGGCTGCAGAGGAAGGATGAGATGTCATATGAAAGGTACAAGGAAAAGAGGAACAGAGCGAGAAGGGCTGTGCATGATGCTAAAGTGGCAGCAGATGAGAGGTGAGGTAGGCAGCTGACAGAGAATTTTCAACAGAATAAGAAAATGTTTTGGAAGGAGGTGAAAAGGGTGCGAAAGGGAGAGTCTGGGAAGGAAGAACGAGAAAAAGCAGAGGATAGAAGGATGTTAATTGAGATGGATGCAGTAAGGAAGAGATGGGCTGAGTATTTTGAAAGATTGTTAAAATGTAGAGGAGGAAAGGGTGGCTGAGATAGTGGCGGATAGAAGGGTGCAAGGAATAAATGTGTTGGGAGAGTTGAATGATTCTTTGATCATGAAGGAGGAAGTGGAGAAGGCAGTAAAGGAGATGAAAACAGGGAAAGTTGCAGGTATGGATGGGTGTGCTGTGGAATGCTTGAAGGGTGGTGGAGTGACTATTGTTGACTGGTTAGTAAGATTGTTGAATGTGTGTTTTGAGAAATGTATGGTGCCAATTAACTGGGCAAGTGCTTGTGTGGTCCCGTTGTATAAAGGCAAGGGTGATAAGTATGAATGTACTAGCTTTAGCGGTATAAGACTGTTGAGTGTTGTAGGTAAGGTGTATGGTAGAGTGTTAATTATGAGAGTTAGAGAGAGTACAAAGGGAGTGATTGGTGATGAGCAGTGTGGCTTTAGGAGAGGGAGGGGATGCATTGATCAGGTGTTTGCTGTGAGACAAGTGTGTGAAAAGTATTTAGCGAAAGGCAAGGATGTGTTTTGGGCATTTATGGATTTAGAGAAAGCGTATGATAGAATTGATAGGGAGGCTTTGTGGACTGTTTTAAGATTGTATGGACTTGATGGTAGGTTACTAAAAGGGGTGAAAAGTTTTTATGTAAATAGTAGAGCGTGTGTAAGAGTGGGAAATGCTGTGAGTGATTGGTTTCCCGTGAGAGTGGGGCTGCGACAGGGATGTGTGATGTCGCCTTGGTTGTTTAACCCCTACACCGCGGGCTTGTTTACCAATAACTTGCGTGTGCCGCGGGGTTATTTGGGCTCCGACAGACTCTCAAAAAATATTTGCCAAAAATCAGTTATTAGTCCTAGAATAATAAAATTACATATGCTTATGGCACATACCTTCAGCTTTCTCCTGGAATGATTGTTGAGCCTTCGTCGGTTACCGTAGGACTTGTGGAGACCTCTGAAGTAGGGTAACGAAGTCTCCACTTTACACTTCCCGACAACCCGTAATATGATTACCACAGCCAGATACAAACACTATAAACACTATTCTACAATTTTCAAGTAGTTTGGGATCCATACTAAAAAAAAAAAACACTTTGAAAGCAATGGAAATTACGAGCGCGTCTGATCGTCGCACTGGCACTAGTTCGCTCATGGTAGCCTGTCATTTATTATTCATAAAACCCCTCACACTTTATATTTCTATTACTATATAACACTTATATATATCTACAGTCTTTATCCATAAGTTTCCTTCAGTAGTATTAGTTTATTGTCACTGTAGGGATTCAATTTCTTTCAGTAAAATACGTAGCATTCACTTTCTCGTCCTGTATACTGGCATTGAGAGTGAATGTCACTTTCATCTTCACTCTCATAACTCATAGCATTCAGACATGTTAGAGTGAAACTTTCACTTTCATTACTCCTAGGGTATATACTCGTAATCTTATAATACTACTCATTTACATTTCTATTTACGTTCTCTATTTTATTTACGTTATTTACATTTCTATTTTATTTACACTGTGTTGTGCACTGTCACTTGAAATAACTTATAAAACTATTTTCCATTGTTCACGTATATTTACATTCATTACTTTCACTTGCTGTTTACACATTATTTACACATTATTTACAATTCCACTTGCACTGTTTTACTCAATAGAAAGATCATAGTCACTCTTTTATCAATTGTCAGCCCTTTACCTCTTTCCACACGAGGTTTAGTAGGGGGTAAAGGTCACAGAGCCATTTGCATGGGGGTGAAAAAAGGCCTTGAAGTCAGCAAGATGAAACGTACGTCCTCTCACTTCGGAAGATGAGAGTACACTGATAACGCAGGGGCAGCCTAGAGGCCTGCTTTAGGGGTTATTCAGAGTTACCAATATTACTTCTTGAAACAGCTAAGTCTAGCACTGATATGATTGGCAGGAAATCTAGACAATACATTATAAATCTGGTAGTTCCAGGTGAATGTAAATATTCTCCCTTCCCTCCTTACATGTATATTTATTACGAAAATAGATTAGAGGCCTACTTAGGAGATATATAATCAGAGCTACCAATGTTAAATCTTGAAACAGCTTTGTGTAGCACTGATATGATTGGCAGGAAATCTAGACAATACATTATAAATTAGGTAGTTCCAGGTGAATGTAAATATCATTTAGGCTTCTCCCTTCTCTCCTTACATGTATATTTATTACGAAAATAGATTATACGGCATATTTCAAGGGGAAAAAAACAGCGAAAATTAGCGAACGAGTGCACGTGAGGTGTTGTCAGGTGATAATTAGCCAATTCCAGGTGTATGGCACTCTCACTTACCTGATTTCTTACTTGTATATATTATTTGGTATAAGGATACGACATAGGGCTTATTTCAATGGATGAAATCAGTGAAAAATTCCAGGGAAGATTTACTTAGCGTAGCATGGCCGGGCAGGCGAGAGCATAGGGTAATGGAGGGGGGGTAGGGAGGGGAGTCAAGAACGGGGAGAAATGGCTAAATTGTCAACAATGGATGGGAGTACAGATGAGATTAGGAGTGCTGACTAGTGTTGGACATTGTCAGTACTGATAGATGATACAAGCCCCCACTGGAAAGCCCGGGTGAATTCAAAATAACACAGAATCACAAAAGCGACGCCCCGCGGTATGATCCCTTGCTCCCAAGCGTCACGAAAGTGACGCCCCGCGGTTAAGGGGTTAATAATTATATGGATGGTGTTGTAAGGGAGGTGAATGCAAGAGTTTTAGGTGGAGGTCTGAGTCTGGTGAATGTTGATGGTGGAGAGTGGAATCTGAAGCAGCTGCTGTTTGCAGATGATACTGCACTGGTGACTGATTCAGAGGAGAGATTGAGACAGTTGGTAGAGGAGTTTGGAAGGGTGTGTGAAAGGAGGAAATTGAAAGTAAATGAGAATAAGAGTAAAGTGATGAAGTGTACGAGGTTGGTAGATGGTAGGGGGATGAATATAGTTTTGAATGGTGAGTTGCTTGAGGAGGTAGATTGTTTTAAATATCTAGGGTCACATGTTGCTGTGGATGGAAGAATAGATGCAGAAGTGAAGTTTAGAATAAATGAAGTAGGAAAGGTGCTGGTAGGAATGAAAAAGGTGTTTAATTGTTGTTCGCTTAGAATGGATGTAAAGAGAAGGCTGTATGAGGGTGTTGTGGTACCGACTGTGTTATATTGGGCTGAAACATGGAATATGGGTGTAGAAGAGAGGAAAAGTTTGAATGTAATGGAGATGAGGTGTCTGAGGAGTATGTTTGAAGTGATGCGTATGGATCAGGTGCGAAATGATGAAGTGCGAAGGAGAACTGGAGTTGTTCGGGAGATGGCTGGTAGAGTTGAGCAGAGGGTGTTGCGATGGTTTGGGCATATGGAGAGAATGGATAATGAGCGATTGGTGAAAAAGATAACTAGATCTGATGTGAGAGGTGTAAGGCTGAGAGGAAGTCCACGAATAGGATGGATGGACAGTGTGAAGAGAGCGCTGGATGCGAGAGGGATGTCTGTTGAGCAAGGAAGAGTGGCTGTGTGTGACAGAAATAAATGGAGAGAAATTGTGAATGAATAAGTGATGACGCAGCCCTGAGGGGATATTCTCCCGTATTTGGTCTGATCAGCTAGTCAGGTCAGGTGCGGGTAAGGGGATGGGTCTGTTATGATGTGGCAGGGGTAAACCAGTTCTGCTGTCAGGCCCTGCTGCGGATGTCACTGATTGCATTGCATAGTTGACCCTTGTGCGGTGTGGTGCGGTGAGGATCTGTCCGTTCTCCCCATTGGGTCTAAGATGTGAATGAATGTGTTTGAATGGATGAGTAAATGGGGAGTGTGTCGTCCTGTCTCGGCTACCTCCCTTTCCTTGGGGGAAGCAGCCTAGGTATATAGATAGATAGATATTGTGTTATATACCATTGAACTCGGGATTTTTTTCTTAAACTTTTGACAATATTATTTTATTTCTAATATTTTTTTCTAAATATTTTAAAACTGCCGCACACGGGATGTACATGTAACCAAACACTGACGCAGTGAATGGGTTAAGGGGTCCTGGTATGGAATGGTCCAACACAGGAGACACAGACACCAGGAAGGCCTGCCAGTGCACAGCAGCAAAATCAGCTGACATGTCTATATCCTTGACAATGGAAACATCTCTTTGGGATGGGCATGTATGACTCCACATGAAGTAACAGGCAAGCCAGCTTCACAGATGTAGGTAAGGTCAACCTGTTGAAAGTAAGAAACAAGGTAGGAGTTGAGGTTAGGACACCACTGATTTTCTTCTGCAGTCGCTCAACAGCTCCCCACTGGGGGGGGGTCACCTTGACGTGGTGGTGGGGCTTGAAGCGTGGCTGGTAATGCCACCTACTCGGAAGGCCTGCCTACCTTTGTAGGGTTCGGTATTTGTCGACCTCATGGACCACGCACCCCCTACATCACTGGTGGAGGAGGCCTGCTGGTGATGTTAGTCCCTGCCCATTTACCATCTAGGGCAGGACTGTTGCCTCCCCATTTGTTTGCCATGCGTGGCGTCCTATAATCCTGGGAGACGGGAGTCCTGGAGGTTGAACGATGCTGCACAATACGCCCAGCAGCTAGCAATACACCTCTTTGGTCCCTTATTCTGGGTAGACAGGCTGCCTGGTTGAGCCCGACCAGGTCAATCGGCTGGTCATGCGTTGGCTACGGTCAAGTGGGCACTGGGGAACCCAGTGACTCCTATCGCCCTGGAGTCGCCCTTGCCAAGGTCCCCCGGTGGTTACCCGCCTATACTCTCCTGCTGCCTCTGGGGTCGTCAGTGGTGTTGGCCCTGGCATACGACCTCCTCTTGTTGGGCTCCATGGTGGGTGGAGCAGTGGAAGAATGAAGTTAGTTATAGTCATATTATGGGTGAGTCTCCCCCCTATTTTGGTACTCATGTGGCAGGTGGGCGGGCCCACGAGTCCCTATCAACTGGTCACGTTGGTGCTCCTGTCGGCCCTGTACCACATAAGAGGAAGGAGTGCTTTCGAGGGAGCAGCACTCAGCCCTCCAAGAAAGCTCTCTCACCCTTCACTGAGATAATACCTGGCTTCTTTCTACCTGATCAGTATAAGAAATTCATAGTTTTGAAGTTGGCTGATGGTTTCTCTTTCAGGGACCACAATGCTGATCAAGGCTTGTGGGTCATCCACAAAGGTTGTTCCACAGGCAGATGGGTCACTCCTTGTAGAGGCCAGGGATGCAGACCAAAGCACCTGCATCCATGCCATCAAATGTTTAGCCTCCTGTGATGTTACAGCCACCAGTCATTCCACCCTGAACCAGGCTCGGGGTGTTGACTTCTCTAAGGAGTTCCCTAGGTACTCAGAGAAGGACCTCCTGGATGGGCTGAAAGACCAGGGAGTAGTGAAGGTGGAGACGATAAAGAAAAAGGTAAATGGGATACTGACCGGCACACCATCACCAATTGTCACCTTTGATCGGTTGACATTGCCTGATGTCTTAGAGGCAGCTTACTACCACCTTCGGGTTAACCCGCCCCGTCCTGACCACTTTTTCACTACTGGTACCCCCCAATCCCGACCATTTTTGGACCCAAATTTTTTTTGCTAAAATTTTCGCTATTGGTCAGAAACAATGGTCAATCACCAAGAAAGTGTTCACCGGGGTCCTTAAGTGGCCTAAACAGGTATACCTTCGTTACACCTGGTACCGTGTTCTGTGGAGGTGGTCTGAGGCTCTCACGTTTTCTATGGTATTATAAGCCTGGGAAACCAATAAAAGTAAGTAGATATGTATTTATTACAAACATAAAAACATGTGATACAAGAGTAAATTGGATTTTATACAAAAATAGAGGTGAAATAAGCATTGTACCATAGGGCGAACCGAGCGAAATTGGCCAAACTGTTCACTGATGAATCGCTAACATTGCTGAATCATGATACATATCATTTTTTCTACTTACATAATACATCTCCAATAACATTATACCATTTTACATTTTATTGAACTGTTTTTACGTATTCACAGGCCTTTCAATAACATTTAGCGTAATGTTAGCGCTTATTTACGTAGTGAGTGAACTCGCTGTGACTGTTGTTTCAACTTGCATTGTGTTTTTTCAACTTACATAATACTTTCCTAATAACATTATACCCTTTTCCACTTTAGAGAACTGTTTTCAGATAGTTTCAGGCCTTACGATAATATTTAGCATAATAATATAACACAGTGGGTGAAGTCGCTATGACTATTATTTCAACTTACAACCTATTTTTGTACTTATATAATACTTCTCCACTAACATTACACATGTTTCCACTGTATAGTATTGCTATCACATAATTGGAGACCTTACTATTCTACTGAGCATCATATTCTCGCATATTTACACAGTGAGTGTTATCGCGATATCATTTGTTTCATCTTACACTAGTATTCAACTTATAAATTACTTTCCTACTAACATTACATCCTTTTCCACTTTATATCATTGCTATCACATACTTACAGACCAGAATGTTCTACTGAGCGTAATATTTTCGCAGATTTACACAATGAGTGTAATCGTGATATCAATTGTTACAACTTACACTATTTTTCAACTTCTATATTAATTTCCTGCTAACATTACACCCGTTTCCACTTTATATCCTTGCTATCACATATTTACTGACCAGACTGTTTTACTGAGCATCATATTTTCGCAGATTTACACAGTGGTTGTAGTTTTGATATCACTTCTTTCAACTTACACTATTTCTCAACTTATACATTACTTTCCTGCTAACATTACACCCGTTTCAACTTTATATAAGACTTATCACATACTGACTGGCCTTACCATTATACTGAGCGTCATATCGCCGTCCCACACAGTTTCAGTAGTGTAGGAAGTTATGGTACTCTTTGAAACAGGGCTGAAGGCACAACGCAACATTGCACTCTGCACACTCGTACCTTGTGTCTTTTCTTTGAGTGGCTGGGCTGACTGTCGAGTGCTTGCATACATGGCAGCGGCACTGGGGTTTACGACGGTTTGGTTGGGAAGGGATTGTGCTAGGGTAGTGGCGTCCTGCAGGCGTAGGGGAGTCTGGGTAGCCATGGGGGTGTGTGTGCGGTGTGTGGGCCTGTCCTGGGCGTACCTGGCGATTATTTCACGTGACAGCTCCCTCACAAACCCCTCAAAGGTCTCAGATATTCCCGTTGTCATGGCGTGGAGGTAGTGTGCGTTGAGGACCGTGATGTCAAGCAGGTGGAAAAAGAGCTTTCTGTACCACTTCATCGTGGTCCTGGCACAGTCCACACTGGAAATCATCGAGTCTGACTGATCCACTTGCCTCATAAACAGATTATAGTCAAGTACAGACTCAGGTTTCCATACGTTGCGCCTCCTCTCGCTACGGTGATCAACGGAGTCTGTGCGGGGCACCAGGAGGATGTCTACAGTCGATAGGAGACAAACTTCCCTGTTGTGGTTCCACAGGGTAGCAAGGATGTTATTGGCCTGGAAGAAAACCACCTCGTTCTTGTCAAGTTTCCTCCCTATCTTGACCATATGGCAACGATTTCTCTTTACTGTACCACAGACTCCGGTGTTGTGTTGGTGGAGGAACCGAGTGAGAAGAGGGCTAGTGTACCAGTTGTCCAGGTACAACACATGTCCACAATGAAGGTACTCCTCTATCATTGTCTTCACCATGGCCCCTGAGAGTCCAATACTACGATCTTCTGTTATGTCTGTCTGTGCGCCCGTGTACAAGACTGTGTCTTGCACATAACCAGTCTTACAGTCACACATAACAAAGATCTTGAACCCGAAATGGTGTCTCTTGCTGGGTATGTACTGGCGAAAGGAAATATTGCCTCTCCACAACACAAGACTCGTCTATGACGAGGTCTCTGTAAGGATAAAATGACGAGCGGAACATTTCCCGTAAATGATCAAATACCAGCCTAATTCTCATTTTA
Organism: Coenobita brevimanus; assembly: GCF_032717465.1. Classification (NCBI taxonomy): domain Eukaryota; kingdom Metazoa; phylum Arthropoda; class Malacostraca; order Decapoda; family Coenobitidae; genus Coenobita; species Coenobita brevimanus. The sequence goes on along the minus strand of NC_136985.1, from coordinate 8,730,034 downwards.
TCAGTGTTATTAGCATTAGCTGGATCTTCTGCATCAAAAAAGTGGAGGCGGCTGAGAATCTGCTGAAATCTATTACGACTCATCACCTTTCCAAAGAAAGGTGTGATGGTCATTGGGTCAGTGGTCCAGTATGCCCGAATTTGATTTTTCCTTACAACACCCATCAAGAGAACCAGGGCAAAAAATAGGAACATCTCAGAAATTGTCACAGGATAGTCATATTGCTGGGAGTGCCTGCTAGTTGTACCCAGACGTTCAGTTTCACGGCACTGTGTTCGTGAAAAGAGGTTTGTCTGCTCCACTATGCGCCCCACAAACGCCTCCCCAAAGAACAGGTGGAAGAAATCCACCCTAGTGGAACCCGCATGCACACCTGGAGCCGTGCAACCAGACCGCTACTCCTCTGTGAAAGGGTGAATGATGGGAGTAAAATTACTCCCATCTTCCCAGTTCCACGAGACACTACCGTCTCCAGCCACGTCCCCATCGTCGCCTTCGTCAGGGTCGGGAGGTGAGGGTGGTGGGGGAGGTTGGGGAGGTGGAGAGCAGCGCCCTTCATCACTCGCACTTCTCATCCCTCTCCTTTTTCCTTTACCCTTTCCCTTCCCTTTCCTTCCTTTCCCCACATCCTGGGGCTGTGGGGAGGAAGTTTGGGAATATTGTGGAGCGAAAGACGTGCTGGGGAGCGGCTCCACCTCCTCTCCCCTATGCCTACGTACACCACGTGCTCATGCTGCCTCCCTCACACCACTTTCCCTTTCACCCCGCACTCCCGCCACACCACTTTCCCTTTCACCCCGCACTCCCGCCACACCACTTTCCCTTTCACCCTGCACTCCCACCACACCACTTTCCCTTTCACCCCGCACTTCCGCTGTCATAAAAGACTAGTAATTGTATGTCATCTCCACTTTCTAACTTGTATATTATTTTAGACCATATTGGGTCAAGTCTTTGTGCCTTTGCGATATCATCGTGGTTTGGGATATTTCCTTTGAGATCTAACGCCGCGACCTGAATTGTGTTCGGGTTCCTAGATAATGCGTCAGCTACTATGTTCATTTTACCTTGTATATAATGAATTTGTACATTGTAGTTTTCAACTGTACATTTCCATCTTGCTCTCCTCCCAGAAAGGAGTTTTTCTTTAAACATACCCACCAGTGGTTTATGGTCGGTGAATAAGTGGATTTCGTAACCATATACCAAATCTCGAAACTTTTGTAATGCAAAAACCACTGCAAGTGCCTCTAAGTCTGTAGTGCAATAATTTTTCTCCGCACCTCTTGTTTGTCTGCTGCCAAATGCAATTGGTTGATTCTTTCCTCTTTTATCTTCGTGCATCAGTACAGCCCCTAATCCTTTAACTGATGAGTCTGTACAAATAAGAAATGATTTTGTATAATCCGGATATGCTAAACAAGGTGCATTTGTTAGTTTAATTTTTAGATTGTTAAATGCCCTTTTTTGTTCTTCTTCCCATTTGAATACATCATCTTTTTTGAGTAGTTGGAATAGAGGAAAGGCTATATGAGAGAACTGTGGTACGAATGACCTATAGTACCCAGCTAGACCTAAAAATTGTCTAACTTCGTCAGTCGTAGTGGGTTCAGGAAAATCTCTCACTGCCTGTATTTTGTCATCAGTGGTCTGAATACCATCAGAACTTAATTTGTGGCCTAAGAAATTTATTTCCTTAAAGCAAAATTTGCATTTAGAAAGTTTAATTTTTAATCCAGCATCACTAAGCTTTTGTAAGAGTAAGTCTAATTTCCTGAGATGATCCTTAATATTCTTCGTTGCGATAATAATATCGTCAAGATAAACAAATATTCCTTGTCCTAAAATTCCGGACAATACGTAATTCATAAGACGCTGGAATGTGCCTGGGGCTGTCCTCAGTCCCATTGGCATTCTTGTATATTGATAATGGCCTCTGTTTGTTGAAAAGGCAGTGTATTTACGTGACTCCTGAGATACCGGAATCTGATAGTAGCCGTTTAGGAGATCGATGGTCGAGAATATATTATTCTCAGGACCAATATTCTGTAGAACATCGCTTAGCAATGGCATGGGAAATCTGTCTGGGATTGTGTGATTATTTAGTTTACGGTAATCTACTACCGCATGCATTTCTCCATTTCGTTTGGGCACGAAGAATAGGGGGAGTTCCACGGGGAAACTGAAGGCTCAATAATTCCAAGTTTTAACATTTCATCGACATACTGATTTGCAAGTGTACGTTGGGAGTGTGGTATGCGGTAAGCTGGTACGAAAATTGGTGGTGTTTCTGGGTGCACATTAATCATGTGATTAATCAAGTTAGTACACCCTAATTGTTCTCCGGACAATGCTACGGTGTCCCTGTGTGTTTCCAGCAGGGTTAACAAATCATTTTCTTCGTCAAATTCACCTGAGTGAATTAAATTCTCTTTTATTCTTTCTCTGTCCATAGATTTTATCTCACTTGTTACTCCAGCTATAACTATTTCCTTCACAGGGGCGGAACATTTTTCAATATTAACTATGCAAGTTCCCTTTTTCAACTGAACTTCCCCATTCATGTGATTAATTATGAATATCTGAGTTTGCCCTTCGTCGTTCGTATGACATAATGCGTTTTCTACTGACAATCCCTTTACTTTACATAATTCTTCTAAGACAAGAACAGTACTATTCCGTAATTTGCTCTTTATGGTAACCTTCATGTATGAATTAGGTGGTATAACTAAATCATTAGTGAGATGGGCTGGAAAAATTGATAAATCAGTACTGTTATCTGGGTCACTAATTCTGGAGGATGGGGTTGGTGGTGCGAGTAGATCTATACACTCATCTGTTTGTGTATGTTTGTTTAAGCCTTTAATATTACCAATTCTTTTTGACTCTCTTCTGCCAATCGGTGAGGGCTCTGAAGTTATTTCCTCTATGAATTCATTATCAAAGTCTATTCCATTCATTTGTGGGAGTATAGTTATGTTCTCAGCTCTCATGGATCTTAAGCCCAGTAACATATGAGCTTTAATTGCTAAGTTTTCAACGATATAGAAAAATGCAGAGAATGGTCTTGTAGTTTCTGTGAAACTGAGATTTAATCTTATCATACCCTTCACTGTAATCTCTTGTCCATCTACTGTGTATAAATCTAAATCAGCTTCATCCAGAAAAGTTACTTTCTTTTTATTTTTAAGAATTCTATTTAGTTCTTCATGTGTTATTAAGTTCACTGGAGAGCCTGTATCTAAAAATAAGGAAACGTTTTGATCCTCACATACAGCTGGTATCAAGATACACTCATTGCCCAACATGCCTCCTATGTGAAGTTTAGCCTTGTTCTTCTTCTTTACGTTTGTTCGTTTTTTGTCATGACTTGGTCTTCCCCCGATTTGAACATAGACACAATTTTTTCTACTGTTTTGCAATCGCTAGTCCAGTGCCCTTGGTATCTATGATGCCTACAGTAAGGACCAAATCCTTGTGTCTTTTGTTTGTCCTCTTTTGCCTTGATAAATCATTCATACCTTGTGTGTCCTGGTTTTGCACAATAATGACATAGAATGGACCTATCCCTTGACTGTGACCTACGAGATGATTTCCCATAAGAAGTGTTGTTTATGGCGCGAGACCTGCTCGGGCTGCGCGAAAACTTATGAAACTGCCTGTAGGAAGGCGTCTGGGAACGAGGTCTAGGCATCTTTGTTTGTTTGGGCTGCCTCATTTCTGGTCGCGATCGATTTTGTTCTCTGTTTGGGGTCGGTGTAGATGTTTTCACAGCTGATGCTGTCTCAGGTACCCTGATTCTACCAGAATGTGCATGTGTGTCGACCACACCTGCTTTACTGCACTGCATCTCTACCTCGTTCATTAAGTCTAGCAAGCACATTCCTGGGGTGTACGCGATCGTCTTGGTGATCTTAAGGGTCCTATCAGGTAATTTACACAAGGCAGCTACATAACCAATGATGTCCACGACGAGGTCTGGGGACATCTTTCCATCATCTGTTATCCAATTAGAATTCTCCAGAGTAGCTAACAAAGTTCTTTTGATTGTGGAGACATCAGCAGTTATTTCACTGAGCACATGGTTTGTAGTGTGCTCCCTTACAAGATCTACAATTTTATGTAATTCTGGAATTATACCTGGCAAGAAGTTCATACCTCCAGAAAATTTCTTCAGAAATTCAGTTTTAAATTCATCATATGTCTTAGCACGATGGAGCTTATCTGAGCACAATAAATTGCTTGCTGGACATCTTTCCTGGCTTATGCAAGATGAAAAAATAGCAATTTTCTCTTGTTCATCTAGTATGTGGCGCTTGATGAACATTTGTTCGCACTGACTGACTAATGAAATGACATCAATGCGATCTTTGTCTGTGCCAGAGAATTTTGGGGCAGTTTTATCCTCGTGATACACAAACACGTGAGGTGTGGTTGTTAGATCAGTGGTATTTGTTTCTTGGTCCATTTTTAATGATTGCCCTGTTAATTCAACTTGTACATGTTTATCGTTGTGTTAGGGAATGGTGGAATATGTACGACCTGATCGGTGAACTCTGTTAAGTGTATTGGCATACGTGTGCAAGGCAGCGGCAAAGTCCGCACTTCCTACGTCAGAGGTGGTTTCCCACTCATCATCTGAAACTGCCGTATTTGTTTCTCGATATTTAGTGTGTGGTGAGGGTTGCACAAGGGGTGGGCTGCATTGAGGCTCTCTTAATTGTGAGTCTGATGTTGTGGCAAATTGTGTGTCATCTGGTATTAACGTGGGTGGTGGCGAAAATATTCCTGTCATTAAGATATGGTGTTATGAAATACGCCTCTTGTTTATTTATGTCCTAGCAAAATAGATGAGTAAATAAGTTGAATATAGCTAATTTTAGCACTGAGAAGAAATGAGCAAGTATAATTTTACCCACTTGATACAGATCGTAGAGGTGTGTCGATACAAAAGTCGATCTCGGAAGAAAAATACAGGTTTGATTGAAGATCTCTTGATAATTCTAGTGGTGTGTTGATGGACGATATTACTCAGGAAATTCCATGGTGGTTAACGGCTGTCCCAGGCAAACCTCAGCATAGAATGTCGAATTTCCAACTTAACTGTGAAAATAAATGAGTATGAGTAGGAGCTATGTGAATTATGAGTAATGAGTAGTGGATGAGAAGTGCCTGGTGTCAGTCACACGTTGCTTGGCATGGCAGACTCGCGTTGTGATGTCATCTTAGCACATGGTGACGTCGGCTTCCCACACTGGTACCTGTGGTGAGTGAATGAGTAGCGATGAGTAACTTGAGTGAAGACTGGTGAGTAAGACGAGTTGTGAATATGGACTTGGTGTTTTGCTGTGTGTCTTGACCTCTGGGTCAGCATAGGCGGTAGGGAGTGGTGGGGGCTTGTGTGCTTGTTGCTTCGGTGTTTCCTCTTCTTTACTTGCTTTCTTTTATATTCTTCTTGTTGCTGCTTGAAGTTATGTGAAGATTATAGAGTTGTTTTGTAGACTTGTAGACTATTTGCATTGTAGGCTGTATTTTGTAGGGATTCACTGTAGAACTGAAGCTAATCTTGTAGAGTCTCGCCTGCTTTTGTAGAAATTTGCTTTTAATTCGGAGACGATGTCCGTAGATTCGCTGGTTCGTCGTAGAAGTTGCAAGATCGTATCAATATTTTGTTAAACTACTTGCAAGGCGTCGTGTGATCTCTTGACCTCTGCATCAGCATGATGATCGGGAAGACGGAGGGGGCTGGTTGGAGAGAATACTGTCAGGAGCTGTTTGTGTTGTTGGTTGTGAGAGGTATTCTTTTTGTTTTCAATCTTGATATTTTGTAGGAATTCAATGTTGATTCGTAGACGAGGTTCGTATACGTTCGATGCTACCAAATGTCATAAATGACTTTGTGTCATAAAAGACTTTTGTGGTTCCTTTGTGGTTGAGTTACTGTATATATATATATATTTTAGACTTGTGGACGAGCGGTCTTTATATCTAGGAGTAGCTTTCCATTTGTCATGTAGTGACAGGAGAGGTAAAGAATAGTATGGGACTATTTTTATTTGTCTTGGAAATATTAACAAGTCTCTCACACAGAGCGGAATATAGAGTCCAGTCCCGCTAGCTATATCTCTGTCTGTCTCTCTCTCTCTGTCTCTCTCTCTCAAATTGCCAAGCCCTTCTCCCTGTGACCTGTCTCTTCTAAGGCCTGTCTCCTTCTGAGCTCTCTTTCCTAAATTCTGGTGAAACAGGAGACGTATCACGTGTGTTCCTCGTGGATGGAAAGTATAAGAAGCCTGTGTGTGAGTATGTGTGTATATGTGCGTGTGGTCACCAGGGCTTTGTTCCCGGGTGGTTTGCTGACAACTAACTGCATCATCTCCTTACTGGCCGCTGTCGTCAGCTTTCCTCAGTATAACTTGCAAACTCATTTCCTTTTCCCAGGCTCGCAGAGGGCTGTCTATCTATCTATTTATCTATCTATCTATTATGATTTGTAATTATAATATGTAGTCCTGACACCGCCACACCACTTTCGCCTTCCCCAGACAAAACACTAGGACCATACCTTATTTGCCTTCTCGCCCCACCTTCTGATCCTTGGGGTGATTTTTTCCTTCCCCAACCACAAGGCAACATCACGTCCTAAGCCGCCGTCCTCGTCCTCGTCCTTATCAGAATCTCTCTCTAGGGGATGGAGAGAGGTCCGTGCAGGTGTTTTGGGTGCAGGCTGGCCTTCCCTTGCCTTATGATACGTAACATACCGCTTTTTCCGGGGCGAAGGGACCTCCTCATCACTGCTTGTTATTTCCTCCTCAGGCTGCACATAATCTCGATCCACCACATCGTCATCAAGTGGAGAATCACTATCTCCAGTGAAGGCATCCAGGGCGGATTGTATCTCGTCGTCTGAGAGACCTTTACGCCCCATGTCTGACCTGGGTCACTGCTAACAGGTTAGTGACTGAGACAGGGGCGCGTGCAGGTCACGCGGGGTCTGGGACACTGCCCGCCTGGTGGCAGGTAGGGGAGGCTTGGGTAGGTGGGCGAATCGAAAATCTCGCGCGAATTTTGAAAATTGTGGAAATTATGGACCTTGCAATTGCAGCAAGTTAAAGTACGTCGACGGGATTGGCAGTGTCAAAACGTGAGGACATTGAAGAACGTCGACGGGACGCCACGGGTTAAGGCATATGTGTCAAGACCTAGGTGGTGCTTTCATTGCCAGAGATTTGGGCATGTCAACAGGTCTTGTCGTAGGAACATGCAAAGTCTCCCACAGGTGTGCATTAATTGTGGTGGCGATTCGCATGGTGAGATGAACTGCCTGAATCACCCCTCGTGTATCAACTGCCATGGAGCTCACCCATCTTCATCAACACAGTGTGACCAGTACAATTTGAGAAAGAAGTCAAGTCAGTTTGAAACCGTGAGAATATTTCTTTTGCAGAGGCAAAGGAAAGGGTCAGAGAGATGTTTATGTACCTCGGGGTCACTTTTGCTTCAGTTCTCTTATGTCGTAAGGAGGTCCCACAGTACAACAAGACAACACTTTAGGCTGACCCGCCAACTTCTTGGGATAATCAGTCAACACAGACGTCCCAGTTGGGGGATGCTGCTGTGACAGCAACGCATGGGAGAGGTCCCATTCCAATAACCACTCCTTGAACTTGTGATATGCAGAATGCTGTTCCCATGGTTAGTACTGTTTGTGAGAAAGATGGTTGCCCAACCACTACTCTGACTGTTTATGCCCCCACTTTGGTGGCTGACAACTTACAGTACACACTGTGGTGGTGATGGATGTCCGCGTTGGCCGGCTCCTTCTCCTGTACCTGGGAAACGTCACCGTTGTTTGTCAGAGTCCTCTGAGCATGACGACCGGTCACCTAAGGTCTCTGTTGTTGAACCATCTGTCGACACCTCTCCTGTTCCCTCTGCCCAGTAGGCTGAGGGATCTAGTCAGGTCACATCTGAAACTGATGGTTTACCTCTGGTTCCATCCCCACCTGGAGATGTTGGTGGAAAGCTCGATGGTGCTTCAGATTTCAAGCATGGGATGGTCCCCTCAAAAGATTCGAGTCCTGTGGACTCTATTTCCACTTCTGGGGCGTCTGGTGGGAGCACCAGCTGTTCTACATCTCCAAAGGTGGCTCCCAAGCCGCCTTCCAAACAAACTGGTATGCCTACTCCAAGGAGTGTTGTAAAACCTACTTCCTCATCCTTACATTTGCCTTTAGACGTTCGACAGAGGGTGCAGGTTTCTGGTGCTGGGCAGGCTCCTCCAAAGGGCTTTCATATGCACCAATCCAAACCCAGTCGAGAGGCAAGGTTGTCTCTCCCCTCATCCTGATTCTTCCTTCACTATGGGTACTGTGGCATTCTCAGCCAGTATACTACAATGGAATTGTAGAGGTGCCATGGCAAATTGGGAAGAACTGCAGTTATTACACTCTTCTCTGAACCTGCTATGTGTCTGTCTTCAGGAGACGATGGTGGGGGACAGACAGTTCCCTTCTATTAGGGGTTATGAAGTCTTCCATGCGTTTCCTCCTGGTTGTCACAGTGGTGGATGTGCAATTTTGTGCTGTTCTGATGTCCCCTTTATATCCTTTGTGATACAGTCTCCCTTTCAAGTTCTAGCAGTACAGATGCACGTTGGGAGGTGCTATACAATCTGTTGTCTGTACCTTCCACCTTCCATTCCTGTTATGCATGCTGATCTAGAAACCCTTATCAGCCAACTTTCACCTCCTTTCCTACTCCTTGGTAACCTTAATGGCCACCATCCTTTGTGGGGTGACTCACTTTGAAATCCCCGGGGTGATCTTCTTGCCTCTTTGGTTGGGGATTTAGATTTGGTTGTCCTAAATGACGGTAGACCAACCCTTTTTCATGTTCGGACTGGCATGTATTCTGTCATGGACCTTACCATCTCCTCCTCTGACTGTGCCCTTGATTTTTCTTGTGAGGTTTTGGATGATCTACATGGTAGTGACGATTATCCTGTGATGGTCCAGTTTACTCACTCTGTTCCTGCAGCCTGTATGCCATGCTGGTGTCTAGATAGGACTGATTGGTCTCTCTTTGAGGAACTATGTGTATTTGCCAACAAGGTTACTGATTTTTAAACTATCCATGATGCCAAACGTTATTTTACTAAGACCATTTTCTCAGCAGGGGTTCATTCCATCCCACGAACTTCTGGTGTTTTTTCCTGGATACCTGTGCCATTGTGGAATGATGACTGCTCCATAGCAAAGGGAGCTTACATAGCAGCTGCCCATCAGTTTTTTGCCAATGGCAATGTTGTTTTTCTAAAAATCCAGTTTCGCAAAGCACGTGTGCACTATAGATTGGTCATGAAGAAGCTCGCCGTAACTCGTGGAGGTCGTATGTTTCTACAGTTAAATCCTCGACTCCAATGCCTATGGTGTAGAAAAAGGTGCGCAAAATTTCTGGCAGGTTCTTGCTCCCCCTCTCCACTGGTGTTGCAACATAATGGAGAACTTGTGTCTGCACCAGATGCAGTAGTCTCCGCTTTGCAAATCAGTTTTATGCTGTCTCAAAAAAGGATCCTTCTCAGCCGTTTGCTAGCTTTCATAGGAATCAGGAGAGGTTGGGTCTTGACTTTAGCTCTCGTGGTGGAGAACCATATAATTTAGACTTCAGCCTCCGTGAGCTGTGTACTGCCCTCTCAGAGTGTCGTGACACTGCTCCTGGGCCTGACGACATTCCATACGTTCTGCTCCATCATCTGCCGACTGATTCACTTCAGTTTTTATTGGACCTCTTTAACAGGGTTTGGAGTGAGGGCTCTATTCCCATGAGTTGGAAGTTGGGTATTGTCCTCCCCATTCCCAAGCCTGGTAAAGACCATTCCCAGGTCACCAACTATCGCCCTATCACTTTAACATTATGTGTGTGCAAGCTGTTAGAGAAGATGGTCAATGTCAGGCTTATGTGGTTTCTGGAGAAAGGTTGCTTTCTCTCTGTCCATCGCAGAGTGGTTTCCGTTAATTACAACGCACTTTAGACAACATTATCAGGCTCAAGGCGTCGATCTGTGAAGCTTTTGCTTCTAAGCATCATATTGTGGCTGTGCTCTTTGACCTTGAGAAGGCTTATGACACTGCTTGGCGCCATGGCATCCTCCAACAAGTTCATGCCTTTGGGTTACATGGTCGCCTGCCTGTGTTGCTTGGAGACTTCTTGTCTGATCATGTGTTTCAGGTCCGTGTGGGTTCTACCTTCTCTGCGCCACTGTGCCAGGAGGAAGGTGTCCCACAGGGGAGTGTCTTAAGTATTTCCCTGTTTGCGGTGGCCATCAGTGGTATCGTTGACACTGCCTGCTGGGGTATCTTCATCCCTTTATGTGGATGACTTAGCTATATGGTTTTTATGGCTCCCACATGTCTGCTATTGAGCGGCGTATGCAACCTGCCTTGGACAAGATTTCTGCCTGGGCCACTTCCAGGGGTTTTCAGTTTTCCCCTTCTAAGAATGTGCCTATGCACTTCTGTAGGATGAGAGGGGTACACCCGGACCCTGATCTCCAGCTTTGTGGCAGGAGACTCCGTTGTGTGACAGACGAAATTCTTGGGCCTGACGTTTGACTGCCGTTTGACATGGGTTTCACACTTGGCAGATCATAAAACATCATGTATAAAGGCTCTCAATTTATTGAGGGTTCTGTCCCATACCTCTTGGGGTGCTGACTGGAGGACGCTCTTGCATTTGTTTCAGGTTTTTGTAACTTCCAAGCTGTCATATGGCTGCGAGGTATACTCCTCTGCCACAGAGTCCAGACTAAAAACTCTAGATGCTGTCTATCATGCTGGTCTTCGCTTTGGAACTTGGGCTTTTCGGTCGTCTCTAATTCCCAACTTGTTGGTGGAAGCTGGTGTGCCTCCCTTAGATCTACTACATCAGTCTCTTGCAGCACAGTGCTGGCTCCGGATTCGTCACTTTCCAGATTCACTTGTCTGTGAGTGTGTGATGAAACAGTCTTGTTTTTTGTATTATAGAAGACACCCTCACATACCTCGCCCGTTTGGCTATAGGGTTCGGGATATTATGGAGGAGTTTGGTTTGTCAGCAGTACCTGTCAGTCCCGTTCAGATCCCGAGGGTCTTTTGCAGGCTCTAAGGATTCTGTCGCTCCTTAGTATCTTTTACAGTTATTTTTAGAACATTCTTCTAGTCATGGTCGTTCTGTACCTGTATATACTGGTGGCTCTAAATCCGCAGCTGGTGTTGGTTTTGGAGTGATATTTCCCAATTTTAGCCGTGGAGGTAGTCTTCCTTTGGTTGCCTCAGTTTTCACTGGAGAGTTGTCAGCTATTGTTTTAGCCCTGGCATTGGTGTTTGTTCACCCTGACAATCATTTTACTATTTTTAGCGACTCTCAAGGGCCACTTTTAGCCCTGGACTCTTTTAACTCTTCCCATCCTATAGTTTTAGTTATCTTGGAGTGGCTGATCCTCATTTGTCGTCAGGGAAAAAGAGTGGATTTTTGCTGGGTTCCCGCACATGTTGGTGTGGTAAGACATGAGAAGGCGGACGCATTGGCCAAGGCTGCTGCTTCTCAACAGCCCCCAACTGAATATCCACTTCCTGCTTCTGATGTAACACCTTACTTGCAGTACAGAATTGATATGTGTTGGTGAAGACGCTGGGATGGTGTCACTCATAATAAGCTGAAAGAGATCTTTCAGAGTGTGATTGTGCCAAGGGTTCTCTCTTCCATGCCTCAGCATTTGGAGGTGGCTCTTGCTAGGCTTCGCAATGGGCACTCTCATATTACACATGGGTTCCTGGTGAGGGGTGACACTCAACAGTACTGTGATGATTGCCTTGTTCCCCTGACTGTCCATCACTTGCTGGTCAAGTGTACAAGTTTGGGGGACCTGCCTCAGAGATTCCTCCACAGGCATAGAGGGACAGATGGTGCCTACTATCTTTCCTCAATACTTGGTGGAGCCTATAGGGATTTTACTGATGTTTTTTGTTTTCTTCAGGAGGCGGGCCTCCTTCCACTTTTATAAGGAAGTGATATTTTCTGTTAACTATTCTTGTATTATTTATAGTGTTTTATTTCCAGTAATAGTTATTAACTTTATTTTGAATATGCACTATTTATTTGCTGCGTCTTTTAGCTTGTTGTCCGGCGGCATATGATCCTGGCTTTTGCGCCACCAGTTTCTACTACAATCAATCAATTAATCAATCACTCAACAGCTACCATACCAGCAGATCTCAGTTCCTCCAACAGCTGTGCCTCAGGGTAGCAGTGGAGGTCAGGTGGAAAACAACACCTTTCCATCTGTAAAAAGCAGCATGCTTAGCACAGGCAACTGCAGCACCAGAAAAAGAAGTCACAGCTTGTAAGCGGGCACTCTCATCTGGGGAGGACACCTCAATAAGGATGCTTCCATCCCCTTGAGAACAGATCTTAGGTTCCCTACCACAAGGTGAGATGATACCACGGTGGAGATTGAAAATGTCAATGTCAAGTGTGCCGCCCACAGGATTATTCATTACCAGATACTTTGCATAGGATTCTGGCACCGTGTCTTTTGGGCCGAACCCCAGAGCCAAACCAACCCTACATGACCCCCTCCTAGTCCCATGAGGAGGCTGAGGAAGAGAAGGAAAGTCTCCAGGGGTCTAGAACGGCTCCAGAGTGGCTATGAGAGTGGAGGATCCTAAAGAAAGTCCAGGGACAGAGGCCGTGTTGTCAACATTTTGATTTAAGGAATCTATATATATTAACAAAAAAAAAATCATTTCCCCACCCTTCAACCAATCATGGAGCCCAACAAAGGGAGGTCTTATGCCAGGGACAACACTACTAGCAACCCCAGAGGTAGCAGGAGAGTATACGTGGGTAACCACTGGGGGACCTGGACAGGGGTGACGCTAGGATGATAGGAGCCACAAGGCCTCCGGTGCTCACTTGACACGAGCCAACGCATGACCAGGCGACTGACTTGGTCGGGCAGAACCAGGCCACCTGTCTAGCCAGAATAAGGGACCAAGGGTGCATCGTGCAGCATCACTCAACACCCAGAACTCCCGTCTCCCAGTATTACAAGATGCCACGCATGGCAAACACATGGGGAGGCAACACTCCTGCCCTAGATGGTAAATGTGCAGGGACTACAATCACCAGCAAGCCTCCTCCACCAGTGATGTAGGGAGTGCTTGGTCCACGAAGCCAACAAATGCTGAAACCTACAAATGTAGGTATGCCTCTAAAGTAGGTGGCACTGCCAACAAAGCTTCAAGCCCAGGACCGCGTCAAGGTGACCCCCCCCCCCAGTGGGGAGAGGGGGAAGGCCTTTCCAAGAAAAAGTAGTACCTCAGAAGGTCTTACGACCTGTATCTGAGAGGTACCATGAATGAATTTACCAGATATACGTTGTTACTCACTTAGTGAGAGGAAAGTATAGCAGATATGAAGGCTCTCTCCACCCACCTCCTCCACCTGCGAAACGGGCACGTAAAATGAAGTACACCTAACCCAAGGTAAAAAGAATAGGCTATGAAACTGGAAGAAATAATCAGTCTACGACACTGTCAGGTCGGGCATACCGCTGGACTGCTCTGTCGATGAAGTGTCAACTGCCTGTGCTGGTAGATGATTCCAGATAAAACAGATCTTATACATGAATAAAACTGCCTAATGTTTCACGTGGAATCGTCACCGGAGGGTTATCAACAACCGGTTCAGATGGAGTAACAAGGCTATTATAATAAAAGTAACTTAATCACTGGGTAGTGTTGAGAGGAAAATAACACAAAAATAGGTCAGTTATATATCTGTTTTACAATATGCTTTTCTCTTTACATGCTGGTTATTTAACATAATTATGGTATTAGAGGTTGATATTCATACTTCTTCATATCACACACTGTTACCAGACCCATAAACAGAGCTGGGATGCTACAGACAAGTAATGATTTTTATCGTCCGGTTTTAGCAAGACGAGGCGATTGAGAAGGTGTGTGTGTGTGTGTGTGTGTGTGTGTGTGTGTGTGTGACAAGGTATACGGATAACAAGGACGAGTACAACAACCCCAACATCATCGTCAACCCTGTCACAATAAACTTCGAGAATGAGTCAGCAGGGAAGTCTGATAAGAGATCAGGGGGAGGTACTGCTCGTGGAACGAGTCAAGCTCGTACTGTCCAGTGTTTTCAACTATTTTTATCATACATGTCTTTAATTTTATGAATTGTTTTGGCACACACTATTTCATTCGGCAGTGCATTCCACTGATCAACTGCTGTATTTAGGAAACTGAATTTTCTTTTTTTTATCACCTCCCTTTTTGTACAGTTTTCTACAGTGTCCACTTAATGGTGTTTCCCCATAGGGTATATACTCATTTACGTCTATTTTCTCCCTTCCTGTGATGCATTTATATAACATAATCATGTTTACTTTTTACCTTCTCCCCTGAAATATTGTTAGGTTTAATTTTTCGAGTCTTTCTTCAAAGCTTAGGTCCCACTTGGTGCCCATCTTGTAGCAGCCCTTTGTACCTTTTCAGTCTTATCTATGTGTTTTTTGGGGATGTGGATTCCAGACTGCTGATGCATACTCCAAACTTGGTCTGAGGAATGATGTTCTTATCTTTCTCAGCATGTCTTCATTTATGGACGTGAATCCTATTCTCATAGTAGCAAGCAATGTGTACTTATTCCTTACTTTTTCATTTATGTGGTCAGCAGGTGATAGAATGTTATTGACAATCACTCCTAAATCCTTTTCCCTTTCTGATGTGTGTAGGGTTGAACTTCCTAACTGACCGTCTCAGTCTGGTCTTTTTTCTCTTTTACCAAATTTTATTACATGACATTTGTCGACACTGAATTCCATCTGCAACCTATTGCTCCTTTCATGAAGCTTATTTAATTACTCTTGCAGCTCTGTGCAAGAGTCTGTGTTTGTAATTTCCTTTACATTTTTGCATCATCAGCATACATATTTAGGTAGCTTCCATTTCCAATGTTGCTGTCTGTGTCATTTATATATACTAAAAACATAATTGATGCCAGCACTGAGCCCTGTGGAACTCCACTTGTCATTTCTCTCCATGGTGAGTAATTTCCCCCTAGCACTGTTCTCATTCCCCTTTTACTGAGAAAATCTTTCATCTAATCGTACAGTTTACCTTGGATTCCTACTTGATTGTACAGTTTCCATAAAATTCTTTTGTGTGGTACTCTATCAAATGCCTTCTTGAAATCCAAATACGAGGTGCTACCCAAAAGTTCCAGTAATCTGAAAAGAACGAGCCAACCGTTTGCAGTTTTGCCTGCCAACCGTTTGCAGTTTTGCCTCTTGGTGCTAGGAGGAGTCAGCAGCACCCCTTGTGCGTCAGTGTGGTCCCGGCCGTGTCTGTGAGCGAACGTTTTGTTGAGCTACGCTTACTACTGTAACGTGGTGTGTAGGTGGTTTGCAGGTTTGCAATGGTGGACCAATGGTGCACCAATATCAAGTCGATGTTGATCGTTTTCTTTGATATCCAAGGGATTGTTCACAAGGAATTCGTCCTACCCAGTCAATCTGTCAGCAGAAAGTTTTACTGTGAAATTTTGCAGTGTCTGAGGAAGAACGTCCTCCAAAACGTCCAGAACAGTGGAAGAACAAGGACTGGGTCCTGCATCATGACAATGCCCCCATGCCCATACATCAATTGTTGTCCAGCAGTTCCTGGTTTCTGCTAACACGGCAGTCATTCCCCACCCACCCTATTTGCCTGACCTTGCCCCCTGCAACTTTTTCCACCCACCCTATTTGCCTGACCTTGCCCCCTGCAACTTTTTCCTGTTTCCCAAGCTGAAATTACGACTGAAAGGGAGTCGATTTGACTCGATTGAGAAGATCCAGAGTTGCAGGAGGTGCTCAAGACCATCATGCCTGAAGCCTTCCAGGGATGCATGGACTTTTTTAAAAAATGCTGGAACCACTGTACACATGCCCGAGGGGACTACTTCGAGGGCGAGAGTGAGAACTAGGAGGTAAGGTAACTTATTTTCCTACAATATTCAAATTATTGGAACTTTTGAGTAGCACCACGTTCTGTCTACTCAGCCATCTTTTTTCTGTATTATTTCTGCAACTCTATCATAGTAATGTAATAGGTTAGTAACACATGATTTTCCCTTTCTAAAACCAAATTGTCTTTCTGTTATCATAGTGTTTTTCCATGTTATTTACCATAATTCTTTGTATCAGTTTTTCTAACATCTTGCTTACGACGCTGGTAGGTGATACTGGTTGGTAGTTAAGTGGATTTGGCTATTTCCTTTCTAGAAAGGAGGCAAAGTGTTTACTTTCTTCCAAATATCAAGCAGTTTTCCTTGTCTTAAGCATTCTCTGAATATTAAATGTAACGGATTACTTAGCTCTTTTGCACATTCCTGTAATACCCAACACAAAGTCTCGTCAGGGCCTTGGCTTTTCCCATGTCTAATTTCCTCATCTTTTCCTGGACTTCTTGTTTTGTTATACATATATTTGTTAACATGTGTGGGCATGTTTGTTCGTCTTCATCTATGCAAATTTACTTTCTTTAGTAAAAACTGTTGGGAAATTTTTGTTTAGTACTTCACTGATATTTTCATTGATACAGATTTTCCCTTCATCCATGATGGATAGCATTTTATCTTTAACTCTTGCCTTGCTTCTTATGTTGCTGTTAAACAACTTCCGCTGATTAGGACTTTTATTTACAATGTTTTCCCCAAACTGCCTTTGAGTTTCTCTCCTTGTCCTTGTATAATCATTTCTTGCCTGCTTATTGTTGTTATATGCTCCCTCACTTTTATGTCCTCTGTATCTGATCTGCAGCAAATCTGTTTTATCTTTTGCATTTTTACAGTTAGTATTAAACCAGCTCTTTATTCTTATTTCTGTGTCTTTGTGCAATGGGACACAATTATGGACTCCTGTTTCATACAATTTACAGAATTTTTTATATATAACATTATTTTATATCTTGTCCTCTTAGCTTCTTTTCCCAATTTGTATTGTTAAAGTACTTCTTTAGGTGATGATAGTTGCCCTTTTTGTAGTTTAGCCCCTTTTTGTAATTTCCATTATCTCTAACTATATCATATGCTATCCTGAAATTGTAATCTAGTACTGAATGGTCGCTTTTGCCGAATGGGGAGTGACAGATAATATTGTCAATATCATTTTCTTGCCTATTAAATATGAAATATAATAATGAGGGGTCTTCTGGCCCTCTATTTCTGATGTTCTCCTTGACATGTTGTTAGGAAAAGAAATTCCTGTATAAGATCCAAAAGCTTTTGATCCCAAGAACTTTCATGGTTTTGACATCTAGAGTACTCGAGTATATATTTGTGTTAATATCTCCCGTTTGTGTAATTCTTTCAGATTTTACTTCCATTCTGTATTGTAGGGTTCTTAAACTCTGAATTGTCTTTCCCACCAGGTCTTCATATTCACCTCTATCCCATGTGATTGTTTTGGGTGGCATCTGTAAGTTTGCCACAGTTATTATGCCTTGTGATGTACTAATCTCTACTGCAACTAATTCTGCTTGTGAGGGTATGTCTATTTCTATCTCTTTTACTTGGAGTATTTTCTATGTTACTATCATAATGCCTCTTCTTTTTTTTTTTCTTTTTCTTTTTTTTAATTTCTGTGTCCGCCAGATATTGTACTCATCCAAATATAAAGAGTTGCTTGATATCCTTGAGGTTAATTCTGTTTCTGTTAGACAAATAAAATGAGACTCATTTTCTATGATATAGTAGAGAAGGCTTGTAAGAAGGACCACAAGGTGTTCATGGCAATCATGGATCTAGAAAAAGCATATGACAAAGTGGACAGAGAAGGACTGTGGACAGTTTTGCGCGTGTACGGTGAAGATGGTAAGCTGCTAGGTGCCGTCAAGAGTTTTTATGATGGTTGTGATGCATATGTAAGGGCTAATGGGCATCTAAGTAAATGGTTCACGATCGATGTGGGCGTGCGACATGGTTGTGTGATGTTCCCATGGTTGTTCAATATATATATATATATATATATATATATATATATATATATATATATATATGGATGGGGTGATGAGAGAAGTAAAAACACGAATAATGGAGAGAGAGATGGCGTTGGTAATGAATGGTGATGGAATATTTCAAATTTGTTGTATGCAGTACTGCTCGCAAATACCTGACAAGAACTTGGTAGGCTAGTGCAGAGTTTTGCTAATGTCTGTGAGCGTCGTGCCTTGAGAGTAAATGTAGAAAAAAGTAATGTGATGGTTACTGAGAGAGAAGGTGATTTCCAGTGCGATGTTACAGTGAATGGAGAGAGACTGAAACTGATGAGAGAGTTCAAATACCAGGGTACAGTGATAGAAAAAAGAGAGGAAAATGTGCAAAGGATGTTGAAACTAGAGTGACACAAGGAAGAAAAGTAGCTGGTGCAATGACGGCCTTGATAAGAAACAGACGCTTCAGTGTTGCAGCTGTACGAGGCTTACATGAGGGAGTGTTAATGCCAGCTTTAATCCACCCTGTCCCAACCGATTTTCCACCACTGACTCCCCCCTATCCCGACCAATTTTGGAATAAAAATTTTTTATTCAAACCTCCGCTTTTGGTGAAAAACATCGAAAATTCATAGAGAAATCGCTCACCTGAGGTTTAAAATACTGGATACAGGTAGCTACCCTTTACCTTACTGGGTTTTCTATCAGGCTGGCTCCAAAGAAAACGAGTTCTGTGGGAGGGTAACTATTCCACACCACTCATAAACGGTATTTACTTATTTATTTGGTACGAATTTATATGTAGTACGGGAGTATATTGGTTTTCACACAGTAATATAGGCAATATAAGCATTTACTCACCAAACACATCAACATACCTGAACTTTTTTGGCGACAATACCTGATCATCATTTCTGACTGTTTCTTCCTCTTATGCTACGTAAACTTTGTCCTCCACGTTGTCATCGATTGGGGAATCACTCTGGCCCTGAATTTCCTACCATGGCACAACATGTCCTTACTGGCCAGGTCACTGGTAACAGGTGAATTGCCAAGACAATGGCATGTATGGGGGGGGAGGTCATGCGGGGTAAGGCTTTGTCCCTGCCTGGCATTTTGTAGAGGAAGGTGTCCTGTGTATAAATACCAAAAATTATGCACCAAAATTGAAAATTGTCCAAATTAGGGACATTGCAATTGATGCGCATTTATATACAAAAATGGGACTGACAATGACAAAACATGTGGATGTATATATACTTCAACAGGATGCAGCGGGTTAACATATGGATGCGAGACTATTGTGTGGCATGAAATTTAAAAGTCAAGAGTAAGAGCAGTGAAGATGGGACTGCTGAGGAATGTATGTAAAGTACAGAGGGTGGATTGGATACAAAATAATGTGATTCGTGAAAGATGATGTAGAGTGAGGGAGTCGGTGGACACCAGAATCGAAGAGAGTGTACTGAGATGGTATGGTCATGTGGAGAGAATGGATCACAATAGAGTGGTGAAAAAGGTATATCTAAGCAAATTTGAAGAAGGGAGGAGGCAAGGTAAGCCAAGGAGAAGGTGGAGAGATATGATGAATGACTGTGTGAAGAAGACAGGTTTGGAAGTCAGTGAGGCTAGGGAACTGACAAGAGATCGAGCTGACTGGATGAATGTTGTAAGGAGAAGTGCATGATTAGGGATTTGGCACCCTTTTTTAACCCGCCTCGCCCCGACCACTTTTCCACCACTGACTCCCCCCAGTCCTGACCATTTTTGGACAAAATTTTTTTTGGCTCAAACCTCCACTTTTGGTGAGAAACAATGGCCAATCACAAAGAAAGTATTCACCGGGGTCCATAAGTGGCCTAAACAGGTATACCTTCGTTACACCTGGTACCGTGTTCTGTGAAGGTGGTCTGTGGCTCTCACGTTTTCTATGGTATTATAAATCTGGGAAACCAATAAAAGTAGGTAGATATATATTTATTACAAACAAAAAAACATGTGGTACAAGAGTAAATTGGATTTTATACAAAAATAGAGGTGAAATAAGCATTGTTCCATCGGGCGAACCTAGCAAAATCGCCAAAACTGTTCACTGATGAATCGCTGACATTGCTGATTCATCATACATTTCATTTTTTCAACTTACATAATACATCTCCAATAACATTATACCCTTTTCCACTATAGAGAACAGTTTTTACATATTTACAGGCCCTTTGATAATATTTAGCGTAATGTTAGCGCATATTTACGTAGTGAGTGAACTCGCTGTGACTGTTGTTTCAACTCGCATTGTCTTTTTTCAACCTACATAATACTTTTCCAATAACATTATACCCTTTTCCACTTTAGAGAACTGTTTTCAGATAGTTACAGGCCTTACAATAATATTTAGCGTAATAATAGCACATAATAAGACAGCGGGTGAAGTCGCTATGACTATTGTTTCAACTTACAACCTATTTTTCTACTTATATAATACTTCTCCACTAACATTACACATGTTTTGCACTTTATACAATTGCTATCACATATTTTGAGACCTTACTATTCTGCTGAACATCATATTATCGCATATTTACACAGTGAATGTAATCGCGATATCATTTGTTTCAACCTCCACTATTTTTCAACTTATAAATTACTTTCCCACTAACATTACACCCGGTTCCACTTTATATCATTGCTATCACATATTTACAGACCCGACTGTTCTGCTGAGCGTCATAATCGCAGATTTACACAATGGGTGTACTCGTGATATGACTTGTTTCAACTTACACTATTTCTCAACTTATATAATATTTTACCACTAAGATTACACACGTTTCAACTTTATATTATTCTTATCACATACTTACTGGCCTTACCATTATATTGTGCGTCATATTATCGCATACAGTATGTACAAGCCTTCTACAGTGAGCGTCATATTATCACCATCACACACAGTGTCAGTAGTGTAGGTAGTTGTGATATTCTTTGAAACAGGGCTGAAGGCACAATGCAACATTGCAGTCTGCACACTCGTACCTTATGTCTTTTCTCTGAGTGGCTGGTCTTACTGTTGAGTGCTTGCATACATGGCAGCGGCGCTGGGGTTTACAACGGTTTGGTTGGGAAGGGATAGTGGTTGGGTAGTGGCATCCTGCGAGGCGTAGGGGAGTCTGGGCAGCCATGGGGGTGCGGGTGCGGTGTGGGGGCCTGTTCTGTGCGTACCTGGCGATAATTTCACGCGAAAGCTCCCTCATAAACCCCTCAAAGGTCTCGGAGATTCCCGTTGTCATGGCGTGCAGGTAGTGTGCGTTGAGGACCGTGATGTCAAGCAAGTGGAAGAAGAGCTTTTTGTACCACTTCATCTTGGTCCTGGCACAGTCCACACTGGAAATCATGGAGTCTGACTGATCCACTTGCCTCATGTTGAGATTGTAGTCCAGTACCGACTCAGGTTTCCAGACGTGGCACCTCGTCTCGCTGCGGTGATCAACGGAGTCTGTGTGGTGCATCAGGGGGCTGTGTACAGTCGACAGGAGACAAACTTCCCTGTTGTGGTTCCACAGGGTGGCAAGGATGTTATTTGCCTGGAAGAAAACCACCTCGTTCTTGACAAGTTTCCTCCCTACCTTGACCATATGGCAACGATTTCTCTTTACTGTACCACAGACTCCGGTGTCCTGTTGGTGGAGGAACTGAGTGAGAAGAGGGCTAGTGTACCAGTTGTCCAGGTACAACACATGACCACGATGAAGGTACTCCTCTATCATTGTCTTCACCACGGCCCCTGAGAGTCCAATACTACGATCTTCTGTTATATCTGTCTGTGCGCCCGTGTACAAGACTATGTCTTGCACATAACCAGTCTTACAGTCACACATAACAAAGATCTTGAACCCGAAACGGTGTCTCTTGCTGGGTATATACTGACAAAAGGAAATATTGCCTCTCCACGGCACAAGCCTCTCTTCTATGTCGAGGTCTCTGTAAGGATAAAACGACAAGCGGAACATTTCCCGTAGGTGATCAAAGACAAGCATATTTCCCCTCATTTTATCTGTGTTATCGGCATTAGCAGGGTCATCTGCATCATAAAAGTGGAGGCGGCGGAGAATCTGCTGGAATCGATTACAACCCATTAACTTTCCAAAGAAAGGTGTGCTGGTCATTGGGTCCGTGGTCCAGTATGCAGGAATTTGATTTTTTCTTACAACACCCATCAAGAGAACCAGGGCAAAAAATAGGAACATCTCAGGAAGGGTTACAGGATAGTCATATTGCTGGGAGTGCCTGCTTGTTGTACCTAGACGTTCACTTTCACGGCGCTGGCTTCAAGCAAATAAACTATGCGGCCCACAAACTCCTCCCCAAAGAACAGGTGGAAGAAATCCACCCTAGTGGAGCCCACGTGCATACCTCAAGCCGTGCAACCAGACCGCCACTCCTCAGTGAAAGGGTGAATGATGGGAGTAAAATTACTCCCATCTTCCCAGTTCCACAACACACTACCGTCTCCAGCCTCGTCCCCATCGTCGCCTTCGTCAGGGTCGGGAGGGGAGGGTGGTGGGGGAGGTTGGGGAGGTGGAGAGCGGCGCCCTTCCTCACTCGCACTTCTTTTCCCTCTCCCTTTTCCTTTCCCCTTTCCCTTCCCTTTCCTTCCTTTCCCCACATCATGAGGCTGTGGGGAGGAAGTGAAGGAATATTGTGGGGTGAAAGACGTGCTAGGGAGCAGCTCTACCTCGCCTCCCCGATGCCCATGTACACCACATGCTTGTGCTGCCTCCCTCACACCACTTTCCCTTTCACCACTCACTCCTGCCACACCACTTTCCCTTTCACCCCTCACTCCCACCTCACCACTTTCCCTTTCACCCCTCACTCCCGCCACACCACTTTCGCCTTCCCCAGACAATAAAGAAGGACCATACCTGATTTGGCTTCTAGCCGCACCTTCTGATCCTCGCGGTGAAATTTTCAGCCTCCCAACCATGAGGTTACATCACGTCCTACGCCGCCGTCGTCATCCTCGTCCTCGTCCTCATCAGAATATCTCTCTAGGGGCTGGAGAGAGGTCCGTGCATGTGTATGGGGTCCAGGCTGGCCTTCCCTCGCCTTACGGTAGGTAACATACCGCTTTTTCCTCGGCGAAGGGACCTCCTCATCACTGATGGTTATTTCCCCCTCAGGTTGCACATAATCCCTATCCTCCACATCATCATCCAGTGGAGAATCATTATCTCCAGTGAAGGCATCCAGGGTGGATTGTATTTCGTCCTCAGAGAGACCTTTACGCACCATGTCTGACCTGGGTCACTGCTGACAGGTGAGTGACCGAGACAAGGGCGCAAGCAGGTGACGTGGGTTCTGGGAGGCTGCCCACCTGGTGGCAGTTAGGGGAGGCTTGCCTGGGTGGGCGAATCGAAAATCTCTCGTGAATTTGAAAATTGTGCAAATTATTGACTTTGCAATTGAGGCGTGTTAAAGTACGTTGATGGGATTGGCAATGACAAAACGTGTGGACGTTAATTCACATCGACGGGATGCCACGTGTTAATGCGGCAGCATCCGGATTGAGTCTATCGGATACGTTTATGTGACGCAACAGAATGTGGTGAATGTTTTTGGCATATCCGATAGAGTTAGGATTCTGGGGCTTGAATGGTGAGTGAATGGAAGTGTGGCACATTGGATTGGGCAAATCTGGGAAGTCTGGGCATTGCTACTCCTCACCCTGCCCTAGGGTTGGGAAAGGAGGTCCGGATGATAGTGATGATGATGATAGTCATTTTCCTCTAATAATTGAGATACCATTCCATCTACATTTGAGTACATTAAGATGGCCGTATTGTTCACATATTTGACATTGGTTGAGTCACTATCTTCCTTTTATTTAGTCACTGCTGTTTATGTGCCAGTTTTTTAGTTGCAATCCTACTGCACTAAAAAAAAAAAAAAAAACTTCTTTCTTCATCTGATTGTGCACCTTTCTTTCTTTTTGCTTCTTCCCTCTTTTCCTTTAGTAATACCCATTCCTTTTGAGTTAGGCACCTTTTCATCCACACTTCTCTGTACTCTTGTGATTCCTTAAGATTGTTAGCATTTTTTGATACCTCTTCTGCTTTTCACACTTTGGAAGGTAACTTTAAGGAGCCTTGACCTGTTTCTCTCATATTTCCCTAATGTCTTAAATTCCTCTGCATCATTCTCACAGGTTACGTATGATACTACTTTCAATACGTTTATTATAATTACCATCTCTTTGTTATCTCTGGTGATTTTATTCTTTATTTCTTCTTCACCTTTATTAGTGATGACGATAGATTTGTTGATCCAAGCTGTTTCCTTTATCAGCCTTGGGTTCTTCCTTATGTTGTCTTTCACCTCTTTTTGTCATGGCTTTTGCTTCAGCCTTGTTTTTTAGATCTTGTCTTGTTTTGGCTACTTCTGCCCATGTATTTTATACTTCCTCTGAGTAGTTTCTCATCATTTCATTTGCCCGAGTTATCTTTCCATCAGTGTCTCTACTTTGCTCTGTCAGATTACCTGCTTGTCTAATGATGTTGTTATCATCACTGTACCTCTTCAAAACTCTTTCATGGGTGACTACTGTATTTTCCATTTCATTCATTTTCTTCCTCAGAATGTCTACCTCAGTTGTAGCTCACGTATTGGTGCATCTTTTCTCTTAAATCCCTTTACCAGTCCCTAATTTTCTTCCTTTTGTTGGTACAGTTTCTTCCCTATTTCCTCCAATTCCAGTTTGAAAGTTTCTTCCAATTTGTTCACTTTCTTATAGCTATTTTATTAAATGTAACCAGCTCCACCAGGTTTGTGTAGTCATTTTTTTTTTTACTGTTTCCCTTCCTCTTTCCTAGTTGCACTTCTTGAAAGTACGCCATCTTATAGAAATATACTTTCTACTTACAGTTTAGCATCTCCATTCCGTCAGTGTTGGAATTTACCCAGGGCTCGTCTGTTTACCCGACACAGCACCTGTCGTCTGCTAATGCAGCAAACTCTTCAGGGCTCTGACCACTTGATATACTTCCTTTGTGTGTGTGTGTGTGTGTGTGTGTGTGTGTGTGTGTGTGTGTGTTCCCGAAATATCTCTAAAAGTCGTGGAAGAATTTTCACCAAACCATGATGAAACAGCAATTATGTGAATGGGCAGAAGTGATTAACTTTTGGTTAGGAGTTGAACAAAGGCACCCATATACCATCTGCCATACATCAAACTGGATTTTGGCCAATATCTCAGCAACGGATAAAGATATTTTCTTAAAATCAGGTTTGTAGGTAGCTTGTACCTTAGCCGATATATTTTGCTGCTGAATAGCATTTAGCCCCCTGAATGCTTTTGTTTTTCATTTCACTAAATGTTTAAACAGACTTCACAGGACCTGGAGCAGTGGCTTCTTCATCGCAGGTCTACCCCCCAGAGGCTGTCGAAGAGAAGAGGACAGCATGGGGGCCAAACCACCGCAACCCTCCCCGGCCCCTCACGGGGCCCGAGTAACTGAGAGTGGCTTCGGTCGCCTGGGTAAGTACCACATCTCCCAACACAACACACACAACAACACCGTTTTTTCTACACCGAGAAATGACTCCCCGGCTGTCATTTCTCGACGACTTCTTCTAGCCAGGGACATTGAGAGCAAGCCAGGACCCACCAACAAATACATATATCCAACATGCTCAAAACCTGTCACGTCGAGCTGACTGACAAAGGGTTCAGTTCAGTGTAATTCCTGCAAGAACTGGACCCATTACACCTGCACAACACGTGCATCCAGAAAACATTACACAAACACCTGGACCTGCTCCTTATGCTCCTTCCCCCCACCCACTAAACTCCCCACCAATCCTATTCCTACTTCCTTCACACCTCCACAGCCAAACCCACCGATCCCTCCCACACCATCCAGTCCCCCAACGCCTCTCATTCCAACCCATCCTAATCCACTTCAACCCTTACCTCCATCACAACCTCGTCCTACCCCTTCCCCTCCCCCCACACCACCTCCCCCCCGTGCTGCAGCAGCCAACACACATCGCACACACAACATAAACATCCTTCAGTTAAACATAGATGGCATAAACACCAAAAAACAAGAACTCACACAATTCATCAAACAACAGAACATACACATTGCCATCTTACAAGAAACAAAACTACACAGAGCACAGAAAACACCATTTCATAACCTCACCACCATTCGACAAGACCGGGCCGACGGCGGTAACAGTGGACTCATCACCCTGGTACACAAATCTATCAACTTTGCTGCAGATACCAGTGCACACACAAAGTCATTTCTCCCCCCACATGACACCACAACAGAAATACAAGCAATTAAAATACGCACTGGTAACAAATCACACATAACAATCGCTAACACATACATTCCTCACCAATCGTCCCCAGCAGTACCACACAATTATTCACCACAGATACACCACATTACTAACGTACCCAACATCATCCTGGGTGGTGATTTCAATGCCAAGTCGTCGGCCTGGCATGTCAACAACCCTGACACAGACAGAGGGCTTGTACTACAATCCCAGACAGATCATCTTTTCATACTGAACAATCTAGACCAACATACCCATATCCCACACCAAGCCCTCTTCCTCCCATCTTCCCCAGACATCACCTAGCTTCTGCTCCCCAAACCTCGTCCCCACTACATCCTGGAGAGTGATCAAAACCCTAGGTTCTGATCACCACCCAATCATCATCACTACCAAAACCAGAATCACCCCAGCTGGCCATAAACACACATACACTAATTATAAGACAATCAACTGGGAGGCCTTTGTAACTGAAACAGAACAACATTTCGAAACACTAAACAGTACACTCATCAAAAACATCAACACTCCTGTGCACACTTTCAATTCAATTATACAAAACGCAGACAAAAGACACATCCCTAGAAGCAACAGAAAGAGACACATCCCCAACTTCACACCAGAAATTCAAGGCCTCATCAGACAACGAGACACACTGCGACACTCCCCAACACCTCATACACAAGACACCGTACAACAAATACAAGAACTCAACACACAAATAAACAATAAAATATCAGAACAGCAAACACTGAACTGGAAAAATTAACTCCAAACACTTGACCACAAAACAAACATCAGCAAACTCTACAAAACACTAAACAGCATCACACTTTCCAACAGCAACATCACAGTCACACTCTGCCATCACAACAACAGACACCATACCCTCAAGCAAACAACAAGCAAATACTTTCATCAATCACTTTTCACAAGTCACCCATCTAAACCCCCATCCCGAAGACTGACGTATCATCCGACGTAAGAGACAGTTCCCCACAGACCCAGACTATGCACCTTTCACTTACAACCAGACGAAGCACATCATTAACAACCTTAAGCACTCATCTGCCTGTGGACCAGACAACATAAGCAACATTCACCTTAGACACGTTGGACCACAGGGCATACAAGCACTCACCAACATATCAAACTACAGCTACTCACACAACATAATACCCAACGTCTGGAAGCATGGCATTAACATCACTATCCCTAAACCCAACAAAGACCCAACGTTACCTTCCTCGCACCGCCCCATCACACTCCTCTGGACCCCCTCTAAAGTCACTGAACGATTGGTACTACAACTAGTCACACCTCACATTCCCCTAGCCCAGTCACAATATGGCTTTAGGCCACTACACTCCACAAACACCCTTCTTACAGACCTTACATAGAGAGTTTTTGATGGCATAAATTCAGCTAGGCCACCACACAGAACACTCCTAATCACATTAGACATCAGCAAAGCTTTTGATGCCATCCCCCGCTACAACCTCGCAAACAAAATACTCAACATAAACATGCACAATAACAGAAAAAGATGGTTGGCAAACTACTTAGCAGGCAGATGTGGACACATAACATTTGCCGGTCAGTATTCTAACATCAGAAACTTCACAAACGGCGTCCCCCAAGGATCTGCTTTGTCCCCTAAACTCTTTAACTTATACATGCACGACATACCCACACCCCACACACCACAGATACACATAGCTTCCTATGCAGATGATATTATAACACTTACATGTACGCACCAAAACGCAATCACAGCTTCACACATCATCCAACCTTACCTCAACACACAACACGAATGGTTCACCACAAATAGGCTCAAAATAGCCCCTGCCAAATCTACAGTGACCCTTCTCACAAACTGGACAGCAGAACACAGTCACATCCCACACCTCACCATAAACAACACTTCCCTACCACACACACACACACACAGTCAATCGAGGCAGACGTGCGACATCGACGCTCTGTACTGAACCAACACGGCCAGTGGCATTTCCTAAATTAGTATCTTTGTATGAGTCAAACTCTGTATCAGGTTAGACTAAATGATATTTCATTATTAAAAGAAAAGAAAAAAAAGTTTAAACAAGACTTGTTCAAACAGAAAAGGGAACCAAGACGAAAGAATGCGCTGAGTCAGCTGAGGTTTGTTTAGACTACAGCAACACGGGAAACGTAAGTACATACTCTGGACTTTTAGTATTGCAAAATGGATACATACTTTAGTAAAGCAAATTTGGAAAAGAAAAGGGATAAAAGTAGAAAGCCAAATGATGATTTCTACCAAGAACTGGTTGAAGTAGAGACCCACAATAGACTGGTTGAACATGTACACAAACTAAAAATGGCTTTCAAAAATGAAATTGATGAAATAAAGAAGCAGATGCACTTGCAAAAGGAAGAAATAGAAAAACTAGGAAGGGAGGCCAACAAGAAAGACACAACCATCAGTGAACTAACAGTGCAACTGAGTACACTTAGGAAGAAAATGAGTGAAATGGCAAGTACAGTAGTCAATCATGAGAGTGTTATGGAAGAGTTCAAAAATGACACAGAGACAATTAGGCAAGTAAGCAGTCTTATAGATCAGAGCAGTGATATTGAGGAGAAGATAACACAGGTGAATGAAGCTGTGCAAAGCTACAAAAATGATGTGGAAACCACGTATGCTGAAATGGTGAAAGTAAAGAAAGACTTAGAAACAAGGGTGGAGGAAGAAAGCATTAAAAAGGAAGTGAAAAGAATAATCCAAAACAATCCAAAGTTAGTTAGAGATTCAGTAGATATAAACAAATCTATAGTAATCACTGGTATAGAAGAGGAAGAAGTAAAAAACAAGATCACAAGAGACAAAAAGGAGATGGCAAATGTAATTCTGTAGTAAAGACATAGAGGAACACAAAAGGTTAGGGAAATACGAGAAAAGCAAGACAAGACCTCTAAAGGTGACTTTCCGGAGTGTTAACACTGTGGAAGAGATACTAAAAAATGCAAAGAATCTTATGGAAAAAGAGGAGTTCAAAAATGTATGGATAAAAAGATGCCTAACATAAGAGGAACTGGAATTACTGAAAGAGAAAAAGGAGGAAGCAAAAACAAAAAATGAGGGAAGATCAGAAGAGGAGAAGAAATTTTTTTACAAAGTAATAGGATTGCAGGTACGAAAGTGGTACACAAACAGGATGGAACAAAAAGGAGGAAGGTAGTAAAACCACGTCATGAGAAGTATATAAACAAAATGATAAAGTTGATGTACTCAAATGTGGATGGAATGGTATCTAAATTACTAGAGATGAATGATTATGTCAGAGAAAATGAACCACAAATAATATGCCTAACTGAAACAAAATTAACACCAAGGATATCCAATGACATACTAAACTTAGAGGAATACAATATATGGAGAAGAGACAGAAATTTAAAAAAAGGAGGAGGAATTATAATATTAACTAAAAAAATCTAAAAGTCAATGAAATAAAACTAGATATACCATCACAAATAGAACTGATTGCAGTAGAGATCAACACATCTGAAGGGAAAGTAATTGTAGCCAATTTGTACATGCCACCCAGATCAAACACATGGGAAAGAGATGAATATGAGGACCTGGCGAGAGTACAATTCAGAGTTTAAGATCATTACTACATAAAATGGAAGAGAAATCGGAAAGAATTATACTAACTGGGGATTTTAATACAAATATAAATTGGAATACTCTAGATATAATTAGCCGAGAAAGCTGTTGGGACCAAAAGCTCCTGGATCTTGTGCAAGAGTTTTTCCTAACGCAACATGTGAGGGAAACCACCAGAAAAAGAGGACTTGATGTACCTTCAGTGCTAGATCTAATATTTACTAGGCAAGAAAATAAAATTGACAGGTTAATATATCACCCTCCACTCGGCAAAAGCGATCATGCAGTACTAAAGTATAACTTCAGGATAGCATATGATATAGTAAACAGCAATGACAGTTACAAAAAGAGCCTAAACTATAAAAAGGGAAATTATCAAGACCTAAAGAAGTATTTCTTAGAAGTTGATTGGGAAAATAAGCTTAGAGGACAAGATTTAAATGCTGTATATAAAAAATTCTGTGAATTTTATGAAATAGGAGTCCAGAAGTACACCCCACAGCACAAAGAAGCAGATAAGAAAATACAGAAATGGTTCAATACAGAATGTAAAAAATAAAAAGAAAGAAGAGATTTGTTGTGGAACAGATACAGAAGACAATAGTGAAAGGGCATATAATAATTACAAACGGGCAAGAAACGATTATACAAGAATAAGGAGGGAAGCCCAAAAACAGTTTGAGGAGGATATAATAAATAAAAGTAGTGATCAAACAAAGCTGTTTTACAGCTATTTCAGAAGCAAAACCAAAGTAAAAGATATAATACAATCCATTACGGACGAGGGAATCACTTATACACAAGAGAAAGATATTTGTGAAACACTAAATAAGAATTTCCAATTAGTTTTTACAGAAGAAAAAAATTTTGAGAGGGACTATGTGGAACACGCATGTCCACACGTACTACCAGATATACAAATAGCAGAAAAAGTAATACAGGAGGAGTTAAGTAGATTAGACAGAGGAAAAGCAAGTGGTCCTGATGAAATTTCATGTTGGGTACTACGAGAATGTGCAAAGGAGTTAAGTAAACCATTATTTATAATCTTCAAGAAATCATTGAGTCAAGGTAAACTACTTGATATTTGGAAAAAAGCAAATATTGTCCCCTTATTGAAGAAAGGAAATAGACAAAATCCACTCAACTACCGAACAGTATCACTGACCAGTGTTGTAAGCAAGGTATTAGAAAAGCTTATAAGAAAAGCTTGGGTAAATCATCTAGAAGAACACAGTATGATAACAGAAAGACATTTTGGTTTCAGAAAAGGAAAATCATGTGTTACTAATCTGTTGAGCTACTATGACAGAGTAACAAACACAATACAGGAAAGGGAAGGATGGGTGGACAGTATCTATTTAGATTTTAAGAAAGCTTTTGACACAGTACCACACCAAAGACTTTTATGGAAACTGTACCATCAAGGAGGAATTCGAGGCAAACTGTTTTGTTGGATGCAAGACTTTCTCATAAAAAGAGAAATGAGAACAGTGCTAAAAAGAAATTACTCATCATGGAAAGAAGTGACTAGTGGAGTACCACAGGGTTCAGTGCTGGCACCAATCATGTTTTTAGTGTATATAAATGATATAAACAGTAATACTGGAAATGAGAGCTATCTGAATATGTTTGCAGATGATGCAAAAATACAAAGGAGAATTACTAACAGAGACTCTTGTAAAGAGCTACAAGAAGAATTAAATAAACTTCATGAATGGAGTAGTACATGGTAAATGGAATTCAGTGTGGACAAGTGTCATGTAATCAAGTTTGTTAAAAGTGGAAAAAGACCTGATTGGGATTATAAGTTAGGAAATAAAACCCTATACACATCAGAAAGAGAGAAAGACCTACAGTAGGTGTGATTATCAATAACAGACTATCTCTGGCTGACCACATCAGCGAGAAGGTACGGAACATGTATACACTACTTGCAATTATGAGAATAGCATTCACATACATAAATGAAGACATGCTAAGAAGGATAATAACATCATTCATTAGACCAACCCTGGAATATGCATCAGTAGTCTGGAGTCCTCATCTCAAAAAACACATAGACAAGATTGAAAAAGTTCAAAGGGCCGCTACAAGATGGATACCAAGCTTAAGGGACCTAAGCTGCGAAGAAAGACTAAATAAACTGAATCTACCAACACTACAGGAGAGAAGGAAAAGAGGTGACATGATAATGCTATATAAGTGCATATCAGGGAAGGAGAAAATAGACATAAATGATTACTTAACATATGGAGAAGCATCAGCAGGAGGACACTGCAAAAAACTGCACAAGAAGAGAGGTGATAAAGACGTAAGGAAATTCAGTTTCCCAAACAGAGCAATTGATGAATGGAATGCACTACCGAATGAAATAGTGTGTGCCAAAACAATTCACAAATTTAAGGATATGTACGATAAATATGGTTTAAGACACGGGACAGTACGAGCTTGACTCATTCCTGTAAAGATACAATTAGGTAAGTACAATTAGGTAAGAACACACACACACACACACACACACACACACACACACACACACAAAATACTTGATGTAACATACAATACATCAATGTCGTTTAAATAACACATCACAAACATTGAAAATAAAATAACACCAAGACTCAATGCCTTGAGGTCACTTGCCCGTACAACACTCGGACACAACAAAGAAACCACCACCAAAGTATACAAACAATACATACGTTCAATGATGAATTATGCAAGACCTGCCTGGGCTCCTAACCTCACCAAAACACACTACAACACTCTACAGACCATACAGAACAAGGCCCTGAAAATAATCACAGGCTGCACAGTTACTACACCCACAGACCACCTACATCAAGAAAGCAAAGTCCTCAAAATCAAGGATCACCTATTGTAGACATGAGAGGCACCCAGTTTCTTGCTGCAGCCTCCACAAACCCACAACATCCACTATATTACATGGCAGCACAACCGCCCACACCAAGGAACATCAAAACAACACCCAGCACACGATACCATACACAAATACTGTCATCTCTCCCCTCTCGGCCACCTCAGACCAGCTTTCAGAAGCATATCCACACTCAGATCACTCGCCACTCTATTCAGTCACTTAAAGACAACACACAGCTGCATGGATGGCCTTCTGACATCCCCCCTTCTCAATCCTGTCTCCCTCGTGAGGACAGGGTCCACCTGGCCAAGCTGAGATGTGGGCACCATCCAGGCCTCTTAACCCACGCCGTCCCGGCGACGTGAATTAACGTCCGCACATGACGTGCACTCATGTCCCGGCAACGTGAATTAACGCGGCAACATTGCAAGGTCCCTAATTTGCACAATTTTCAATTTTCGCGAGTGATTTCGCGAGTGATTTTTGGCACGTATACACGGGACACCTTCCTCTATTCATCTACAAGATACCAAGCAGGGACAATGCCTTACACCGCATAACCTCTCCCCCCCCCCTGCATGCCATTGTCTCGGCAATTCACCTGTTACCAGTGACCTGGCCAATAAAGACATTCAGGGCCAGAGTGATTCCCCAATCTATGACAATGTGGAGGACAAAGTTTACACAGCATTAGAGGAAGAAACAGTCAGAAATGATGATCAGGTAATGTGGGAAAAAAAAAGGTCATGAATGGTGATGAGTTAGTGAGTGAAACAATGCTTATAATGCCTATATTACTGTTTGAAAACCAATATACTCTTGTACTACATATAAATTCGTACCAAGTAAATAAATAAATACTGTTTATGAGTGGATAAAATAGTTACCCTCCCATAGAACTCGTTTTCTTTGGTGCCAGCCTGTTAGAAAACCCAGTCAGGTAAGGAAATACTAACCTACATCGAGTATTTTAAACCTCAGGTTAGCGATTTCTCTATGAATTTTCGATTTTTCTCACCAAAAGCGGATGTTTGAGCCAAAAAAAAAATGGTCCAAAAATGTCGGGACTGGGGCGTACCACTGCCCAGAAAACGTCGGGATGGGGCGGGTTAAGCTACCAGAAGAGGCTGGATGACTCCGTCGCTGATGCCTGTCCAGGATGCAACACAGCACCCCATACTATTAAGCACCTTATGGAAAACTGCATTGCACACAATCACCCACGCCAACAACACAACATACACTCTTTGAGAGCTCTGTGGAAAAACCCGGTCTCGGCCATGGCCTTCCTAAGGGATTCTGGGCTTTTCGGCCAGATTGCCTAGGGAACAACTACTAGTACTACTACAGACTTCAGAATGAGATTTCTAACTTCAACCCAGTAGAAACCATTCTTACCCTGGGGTGACGGTTTGGCACATTTTAAAAACATAAAAAAGGAGGGAACCCTGATTGGGTCCTATGATCTTTGAGACTATGACCTGATAGATGAATGGTAGTAAGCCAAGAACCTTCCTCACAAAAGCCCACCTGCAGCAACTCAGAGTTTTGGAGGGTTAAGTGTCGCAGTAGAGAATGTAGCCCATCTTTCATGACATTCTTTAGAAGCTGCAGCAAAATTCTGTTGTCATTTGTGCAAAGATAACCTGCCATGCCTGCTCCACAAGGGAACTGTTGAGGTGTTTGAGTAGATTGGGAGGAACTTCACCTGCTCGTGTCTGAGTTTCACCTTCTCCATTTGCCTTGAGGACACTATGGTCACAAACAGGACTCTTCCTGCTCTAAGAGGATATACAGTTCTCCACCCACCAGCTATTATTGACTGTGGTACTCGAGGTGGCTGTCCTCTACTTTGCTGTACTGTCTGGTCTCTCTTTCAGGCTGTGGCTGTTCAAATACACCTGGGGAGGAGTTACATATTCTGTTTTCTTTATTTATCCCCCCACCCTCTCCACGCCCCTCTGTGTTTTGACTGCTTCATTCGCCAGCTTCCTTGGCCATTTGTTCTAGGGGACGTAAATGGGCGTCATGCTTTGTGGGGTGAAGATATATGTAACACTTTTAGTGATCTCATGGCATTATTAGCCGAGGATTTGGATCTGGTTCCTCTGAGCACGGGAGACCTGACGCATTTTATGTTCAAACCGGTATTCTATCTGTTATTGATCTCACTAGTATCCCGTGATTCTTCGCAGAACTTTTCATGTGAGATTTTGTCTTACTTGAATGGTATTGATAATTACCCTATTGTGGTTAAAGCATGCAACTCTGTGCTAATGAAACGTGTACCTCCATGGTGTTTGGGTTCGGCTGACGGGAGAGTTTGCAGAACACTGTCGTCTCGACTGTAGTGTTCCCAAGTTTCAAAAGGCTGATGATGCAGAACAGTATTTCACAACTATATATCAGGCCTTTCCTCAATTCCACGAACGTCTGGAAAGTTTTGCGGGTGACATATGCCTTGATGGGATGAGGAGTGTGCTTTAGGTAGGTGTGTCCACAATGCTGCTTGTGAGAACCATACGAAAAATAAAGATGTCTTCTTTTAAATTCGGTTTACGAAAGCTCGTGCCTGTTATCAGTGGGTTCTGAAGAGCTCACATCTAACCTTGTGGAGTACGTATGTCTTCTCAGCCACCTTATCCACTCTTTTACCATTGGTTTGGAAGAAGATGATGAAAATAATGGGTAAGTAAGGTCCAAGTAAAATGGAGAAATAGAAGAAGGGGAGGACGGGAGGAAGGAGTAGATGTAATGAGAGTGGAAAGGTTACAAGAGGATGAAGAAAAAAGGCAGAATGTAAGAGACAAGTGGAGGAACGATTGGGTAAATGTGAATTGGAGCAGATGGGGGACGTGGAAGGTTTGTGCAAGATATTCACAGAAGAAATATGTGCGCATGTGAGGTGGTGCGTGGGGTGAAGAAAAGACGAAAGGGGGTGCAAGGAACAGCATGGTGGAATGAAGAGGTGAGACAGGCTGTAGGACAAAAGAAGAAAACATATAATGAATGGAAGTTGAGAGACGGAAGAAAGAGTTATATGTAGAAAGGAAGAGAGAGGTGAAAAGATTAGTAAGAGAGAGTAAGAAGAGAGTGGATGAGGAATTTGGAAGGAATTTGAGTGTAAAGTGGAGGGAATGTAAGAAAATGTTCTGAAAAGAGGAAAAAATAGTTAGACAGGGTGGCAGTGAAGTTAGTAGAGGAGTGAAAGATAAAAATGGCACATTAATAGTGGAAAAGGGAGAAAAAGTGAGCAGATGGAGAGAACACTTTAAGGAATTGTTGAACATAGGGAATAAAAGTAATGATAGGATAAGTGGCTGGGGAATGGCTGGGAGAAGGAGCGGCGTGAGAAGACAGGAAGAAATCAGTAGGATGGAAGTTGTGGAAGCAATAAAGTCAAAATGGGGAAAGCCCCAGGAATTGATAGAGTGTGTGGTGAAATGCTGAAGCATGGGGGAGAGATAATAGTAGAATGGATGTGGAAGACGTGCAAATTGGCCTGGGAGGAAGGTAGAGTCCCGGAGGATTGGAAGTCAGGTATAATTATTCCCTTGTACAAAGGGAAAGGGGAAAAAGTGTAATAAGAAAAGTATATGGTAGGATACTTATTGACAGAGTTAGGGAAATAACAGAGGAAATAGTTGGAGAAGAACAGGGAGGCTTTGGGAAGGGAAGAGGTTGTGTAGATCAGATATTCATTCTTAGATCTTTAGTGGAAAAGTTTCTAGAAAAGGGAAAGGAGTTGTATGCGGCCTTCATGGATTTGGAGAATGCATATGACAGGGTGGATAGACAAGGATTGTGGAAAGTACTAAGAATATATGGGAAGTTGTTGAATGTTGTGAAGAGTATGTATGATGGTGCTAAGGCTGCAGTGTATGTGGATAATGAACTGAGTGAATGTTTCTGTTTGAAGGTTGGGTTGAAACAGGGATGTGTCCTGTCTCCATGGTTGTTCAATCTGTACATGGATGGGGATATAAAAGAGATACAATGTAGGGCAGTGCATGTTGGAGTGTAAAGTTATGGTCTTTGAGAGAAGTGAAGTCAGTGAATGTACAGTACAGTGAGGTTTGATGATCAGGAAATGGAAATGTGAGTACGTTTAAGTACTTGGGTAGTGTGATGAGTAAGGATGGAAGTTTGGAGGGTGAAGTGCTTGAAACTGTACAACAAGGAAAAAAGGTTGCTCGTTCCTTGAAAGCAGTGATAAGAAACAGGGAAGTGAGCATGGAAGTGAAAAAGTTACTACATGACAGTGTTGTGATACCAACTCTAATGAATGGAAGTGAAGTTTGGACGTTGTTGGAAGGACACAAGTCAAGAGTGAGAGCAGTAGAAATGAGGTATTTGAGAGGAGTCTGTGGAGTCACATGGAGAGACATTCTGACAAATGAGGAAGTGAAGGAGCGTTGTGGAGTGGATGTGGATGTGAAAGGAAGCGTTAGGCGAAACACACTGAAGTGATTTGGCCATGTGGAGAGGATGCAGAGTGAGAGACTGACGAGGA
Organism: Coenobita brevimanus; assembly: GCF_032717465.1. Classification (NCBI taxonomy): domain Eukaryota; kingdom Metazoa; phylum Arthropoda; class Malacostraca; order Decapoda; family Coenobitidae; genus Coenobita; species Coenobita brevimanus. The sequence goes on along the minus strand of NC_136985.1, from coordinate 8,692,604 downwards.
GAGTGTATGTGAGTGAGGTGGAGGGGGAGAGAGGGAGGGGGAGGCCGAGGATGAGATGAAGGGATGAAGAGGAGAGGTATATGAGAGAGGGGGGGGGGGTGAATTGGGAGCGGGGCAGTGAAATGGCGGGGGACAGGGCGACGTGGAGGTTATTTGTTTGTGGCCACCCCGTATGGGAATAAGGCGTCCGGCAATAGATCGATAGATAATCACTGTTTCCTCCCTTGGTGCTTAAAATTCAGGGATCTTTTTTATCCAGCTCCTCTGAAGTAGCTTCAACCCTTGCAGAGCATTTACAATGTTTTTTTTGTTCAGATCCCTTCAAGCTATTTAGCTTATTCCGGCGTCAACAGGAAAGGTTAGGTATTTTATTTATGTACACTGAATGGGAACCTTATGTTTTCTTTGCCGTCTGTGAACTTAGGGCTGCTCTCCAGCAGTGTAATGACACTGCTCTTAGGCCTAATGACATTCCTTATGCTATGATTTACCATTTATCGTACGATTCTTTGTTATTATTAGTAATTAATAAGAGAATAAGGGATGAAGATAAAGTATCCACTGATTGGGGGATGGGTATGGTTCTTCTATTTCCTAAGCCACTTAAAAACTATATTTTTAATGAGTCTAACTGTAGTCCCATTTGTTTGACATCTGTATGCTAACTGTTTGAGAAGATAGTTAGGGGGAGGCTGGTTAAGTAACTAAAGAAGATATTTCTTCTTTATGTCACAAAGAGGGTTTCATAGGATAAGATGTACATTGGACTACCTCATCGGATCTGAGTCAGCAATCTGTGAGGCTTTTGCATCTGAACATATTGCAGCTTTGTTCAATGACCTGGAAAAGTCATATGATACGGCATGGCACCATGGCATTCTGAATTAACTTCATAGTTTGGGGCTCCATGATCACCTGCCATTGTTCCTTAGTGACTGTTAGTTGAACCGCAGGTTCCATGTTCGTGTGTTCTCCTCACTCTGTCCTATGAGTTCAAGCGGAAGGTGTTCCACAGAGGAGTGTGCTAAGTGTTCCTGTACATGCTGTTGCCATCAATGACATATATACTTGATTCCCTGCCACAGAGGGTGTCTTTTTGCTTTTATGTGGATGACCTAGTGATATGGTTTGCTGGATCCTAGATGTGTGCTGTTGAGAGGAGGATGCAGCTGGTGCTGGAAAGGATCGCCAGCTGGGCAGACTGGAGAGATTTTCGTTTTTATCCAAGCACGAGTGTAGCAATCCACTTTTATAGATTAAAGGGGCTGGCGCCTGCTACAGTGCACGGTGAAGACTAAGCTTTCATATTCTGCCCGATTCCTTGGTTGTCGAGGCTGATGTTCATTCCCTTCTTTTATCTACAGCACAAGTCGCTAATCAGTTGTTGCTGGAATCGTGTAAGATATAATCCAGAGTCATTAATTGCTGCTTGTGTATCATGGCAGCCATTTTTTCAGTATCATGTTTCTCATCCTCGCACTCCACATTCCTTTAGGTACAGGGTCAGGCAGATTATGGGGAATTTAGGTCCCTCTGCATAGCCTGTCTGTCCTGCTTGGCAACAAAGAATTGCACCATGGTACCTTGCCGAGGTGCAGGTGTGCAGGGATCTTTAGGATACTAAATCTTCTTTCTCTTCTCTGGCGCTTCAACAGCCATCAGTTATTTTTGGATCATTCGTCCATTCACAGAGCACCCCTTCCTGTAGATAAAGATGGTTCAAAGTCACACACTAATTGTTTCTCATCCTCGCACTCTCCATTCCTTTGCATACTGGGTCAGGCTGATTATGGGAGATTTAGGTTTCTCTGCAGTGTGTCTGCCCTGTCCGGCTCCCCAAAATCGCCCCATGGTGCCTTCCTGAGGTGAGGCTGAGGTTACGAAGTCTTCTGCCTCTTCTCGGGTTCTCCATCAGCTGTTTAGGAACATTAGTCAGTTCACGAAAAACTGTCCTTGTACTGTATATACAGATGGTTCAGAGTCAGAAACTGGTGTCGGGTCTGGGGTGAATTTCCCAGATTTTATAAGGGTAAGAATTCTTTTAAATTCCACTATTTTATCATCAGAATTTACTTCAGCTCATCCCCTGCCCGCGCATGTCAATGTGTACTGGAATGAGATGGAAGATACATTAACAAAATCCGCTTCTTCTCGATGACCCCTGCCAACTACTCCATTCTTGCTTTTGATATGACACCATAGTTGAAGTATGTGATTCTTATTTGCTGGCAGAGTCTGAGTGATGCTGTTGTTAATAATAAATTAAGGGATGTTTTTCATAGGGCTCTAGTGCCGTGGGTTCTGCCCTCCATGTCTTAGCGATTGGAGGTGGCTGTTGCCCAGCCACGCATTGCGCACTCATGGCCTAGTCATGAGTCCCTAATGTGTGGTGGGACTCAACCGTATTGTGATGATTGTTTTGTTCCTCTTCCTGTCCGTCACTTGCTAGTCCTGTGTCCGAGTCTGGGGGACCTGCGGTGGAGGTTTCTCCATAGGCATAGCAGGCCGGATGGTGCCTACTCTCTGTCCTTCATACTTGGAGGAGCCTTTGGCTATCTAACTGATAATTTTATCTTAAGGAAGTGAGCTTCATACACCTTTTATTGTTGATTGATGGTTTACTTACTTTGTTGTCATTTTTTCCTTGATAGATGTATCGATTTTGTTTTAGTACTCGGGTTTTAACGTTTATTCGGCGTCATATAATCGAGCTGTTGCAGCGCCACCATTTTTATTTCCAATAATTCAGTTCAGTTCTCTTGTCATTTACAGAAAATGTTTATTCATCTCAGGATATAACTCATCGAAGACTTGGCATTAGTGATAACTCGTTTACTACTACAGATTTATTCACAACTAGGTAAAAGCGCTTGGAGGTTGCAAAAACACAATATGTAAGATATCATCTCTCTGAAATAAATAACTTCTTTACTACAATAATATCAATAAAAATATTGCTATCTGCAGTTATTGTTACTCAGATAAGGGGTGAGTTTGCTATAAAAAAAAAAAAAAAAAAAAAAAAAGCATTAAGCCAAGAAATTAAATTCCCTTACTCACCTGCGATATAATCCTCAGACATTTATCAATCTGAGGTGTGTAGGGGGCATCATGAGGCACTGGCCAGGCTAACGAAACCTGTAGCAGCTTTTCCTTGCCTAGATACAAGGGGGAAGTGCCATCTAGTTTAGCAAAGTTCCGGGATATTATCAGCTGCATGTTCAGAGGGGCACCAATATAAGCACTCCTGAAGTAAACACAAAAATAGTAAAATGTAATAATTCACCCAGACGCTTTCCCCACCTAGAAATTATATGAGGTAGGATAAATATGGACGGAATATTCGATACTGGGAGAATAAAGAATAGCATGACCAATAGAATGGGCCACACAATCATTCGTACATCATTCAGTCCTCTGGAATCCTTGCTCCTTGTCACATGCCAAACCATCTACACGTTTTTCGCTCCTTCAAATTCAGCTGACAAATGTCTTTTCAACTGACTGTTGATATAAAATTGTTCCGCTTAAAACTGTTCCACTTAGAATACAGACAAGAACGTAAAATCCATCCTAGGCAATTTACCAACCAACAAAGCTCCAGACCCACATCGAATTCCTCGAATTGTTTTGGAAAAAGTGCTTCCCAGAACTTGCTTATGTTTTAGCTAAATTATTCATGCTATGTTTACGTACATTGTGGCAGGTGAGGGCGCTCACAATCCACTCACTTGATGTAGTGCTGCTCTCGAGTGCCTGCCCTTTGCTCTCCTCCATCCTTCTTTCCTTCCATCCTTTTCTGTCTTTCTTTCCTTCATTCTTTCCTCGTCCTTCTGCCTACGGATTACTTTACACTCCCTCTTCTGTCTTTTTCCTTCGTTCTTCCCTCTTCCTTCTGCCTGTAGGTGACTTTACACTGAGTGACAAGCCAAATGGTTTCCTGTACACCAGGAAACCATGTACTATGCTGGGTGGTAACCATATAACCAAATTTTGGCGCCTGGTGGTTTAGTGGGTAATTACGGCGCTCCTATCGGATTGACCTGTGAAGGTTCATATCCAAGGGATGGTTGGGGTTAATTGCTCAAGTAATGCCACTCAGTGATTAGTGAGGCTGGTCATTCTCATCTTAAATGTCAGGACCAACTTGCCTAGCTCCGGGCTCCTACGCTTCTCATGGGGCAACGTAGGATTGGATGATGGATGGATGGATGGATGTTTACGTACTTTTTCATTCCCTAATTCTTGGAAAGAATCCAATATCGACCCAGTTCTGAAGAAAGGAAGTTCTTCTGACCCCTCCGATTACCGACGAGTATCTATCATGTCTTCTCTTGGTAAAGTATTTGAAATTGCAATGAATAAGCACATAATTAAACATATTGAATACAACATCTTAAGTAGTACAGGCAGTTTGGTTTTCGCCACGAAAGATCCAGTAGTGATATACTCAATCTCTTGACTCACACCATCCATCAATCAGTTGACCAGCATGGTGAAAATGATGCAGTAGTCTTTGATATATCTAAAGCTTTTGACAGAGTGTGGCACCATTCCCTGCTATCCAAACTCCCTTGCTATGGACTAACATCTTTTGTTCCTCTGATTTCCTGATGTCTCAGCGACGGAAATATGAAAGTAGATGATGTATATTCAAATATCCTTCAGTGACCAACGGTGTGCCACAAGGATCAGTTCTGGCTCGAACCTTATACCTAATTCATATTAATGATATCAGTCACTCATAATCAGTTCACTCATACACAGTTGACTCAACACTTCACAGTACATTCACACTTAAACACCCATTCACAATGTTTGATAATCTCTAACTCACAACTCAGCACAGACATCTCCATAAATCAAGAGTTATCTAGGATCACTGAATGGGGACAAAATAACATTGACTCAATGTAGTAAAACCAAATATATACAATATAATAATAGACAGATAATGCCAGTTTCCTATATTATCTTCAATGCTACTAATATTCCCATCTCCAAAAGTATTGAAATTCTCGGTGTCTCACTTAACAATGCCCTCAGCTGAACCTCACAAGTCAAATCACTTGCTAAAACCGCCTCAAAGAAACTTGGATTATTGTGCAGTGCCCTTAACTTCTTCACTGACAAGAAGTTAGCAGTAATTTATAAGAATCATGTGCACTCTCAGCTTGAATATTACTCACCCTTGTGGAATGGATGCGGAGAGGTTGCACTAAAACAACTAGACAAAATTCAGAACAAAGCTGTTAGAATTATCAGTAACCCTGATATTGCAAATAAACTTCCTCACCTACAGTTAAGAAAGAATATTGTCTCCCTTCCATTATTTTACAGATACTTTTACGAAAAATGCTCAGACGAAGTTGCATCCATTGCGCCACCTCTCCATGCCTTCCCCTGTGCTACATGGGTATCTGGTAGCACTCATGAATGTCACACTGTCATATTGCAGAACTTCCGCCTATCAGAAATACTTTTATTCCCTGAACTGAATCTCTTTGCAACTCGCTTCCCCCGAGTTGTTTCCTCCCAAACTTCAACCTACAGCTATTCAACTCTGTTACAGACTTTTATGAATCGAGGACACCAGTCATTTGATGTATGGATTTTTTCTTAGTCATTTGTTTTTCCTTCCTCTGTTCTGTTATTTAGAAAAAAAAAAAAAGTATCACTGTACGTAAAACCAACTCACTTCATCTTTAGAGCTGCGTTGAGGCCATCCATAACTTCTCCCCCGACCATCATGCTCCCAAGTTCTCTATAGGCACTTGATTCAGAGTTTAAAAAGAACTTCTTGTATGAATCATCAAAAGATCTTACTGTCACCCTGTAACATGTACAAAAAAAAATTGTTTAATTAGTATTACTACTGAGGCCCCTAGAATAACGCAACACCAAAGTTTAACTTCAAGATACATTTAGTGTTTTTTGTTAACCTTAAAACTGGAAAAAGAAAAATGCCATATTTGCATCTCGAATGCTATCTTGTGACAATAAATTACTCGTAAAACCAAGATATGATGTTAGTCACGAAAAAGTGCTATGGAAAGAAAGGGAGTTGGAGTATTGTCTTTTCCTGCCACTGAGTTTCTGAAAAGAAGCTACAAATTAAAAAAAAAAAAATAAAATAACGGGGGCAAGTTAATTTGAAAGAGCTATAGTGTTTTTATTTGGTCTTTCTCTATACCGTTTATTACAGCACATTTCTTGCATTTATCCTATATGAATAATAATGATAAAGTTACACAACTGTCTGAATATACGATAAACAATGAAATGAATGATTTCCAAAGTGCTACAAGATGTGTGGATCCAGTCCATCTATTAAGGCAGACGGTGGAAGAAGCATCAGCAACAGACTATACGGCAGTGATGCCTCTCGAGAACAATGCATGTGGAAGAGAATAAGGTTACGAGCGGTGAGCACAAAAGTAATGAAAAAAGAAAAAAAGTAAAGCCGGAGATAAATATTGAGGGATGGAATATTTCAAGTATGGTTATGTGGATGATGTATTACGTGGTACTTGAGAACACCATTTGTTGATTCTCTCTGTGTTGCTCTGCTTTTGAACAATCAGGTCAGAAAGTAACGTGACGAAGGATCTGAATAAAACACCAGCTGCTGGGTGAAAACTAAATCACTGTGTGATATGTTGGCGAATGAGGGGAAACACAGAACAGAGAGTTTAGAACTTTGATGCAGTGATAGAGCAGTGATAAATAACAAATGGGCCCAGCATTAACTTACATTTCAATTTCATCCAACACCTTTGCGTCCAAACATTTGTTCTTCGATATCTCACCTGTCAACTACTTTCACCAGCTCCTCAGCTGTCTCTGGTCTGGGTGGCAGCCTTGGGAGGGTGAGGGAAGCGATGAGGCTGGCTCGATATGCTGTGCCCACCACTACACCGAAGAACAACCATGTGCCGACCAGGATGTGGTTGGACTGACTGGTTGAGAGGCGTCCGTACAGTCCCTGGCCAAACAAGGTGCCCACAGACTCCAGCACCACCGACCCAGTACTCAGCACTCCATGCCGCGTTTGCCACGTTTTCCTCCTCGTAATCTGTAAAACATACATATACAGTGATATACGTACATATACAATGATATGAATGTGTAGCTGTTTCATTATTGTGTCATAGGGGCGAGCAGTGATGTTTCGGACAGTGGAATGGTTTTGATAATACGAGCCATGATAGAAAGTGCACCTCCTCGCATCTGCTACCGTCAGGAAGACACACAATTCTAATGAGGTCATTCGAACATTTTTTTTTTTTTTTTTTTTTTTTTGCCAGCTGCTTGGTGTGTCCAGTTTCGTAAAGTAAATTTGATCTTTTTCTGCATTTCTTAATGTAATTTTTCAGCTACATATAGCACGCTGTAAAAGAGTGAAAATGTCATGGAATAGTCAGATATTGGTCATAGTGAGGGTATGATTTATTATTCATTATTTTAGAGTTCATTTGATTAGGAATGGCTAAAGTTCTTTCTTCGTCGAAAAAGGCAGACCAAATTAAAACTGTATGAAAACAAAATTAATTAACAATTCCATGCTGTGGTTTCAAGAAATCAACAAGTGTGAAGTAGCCCACCACTTACATGACAGTGGTGGCTGTAGTATATATAGGCTCGGGGTGGCAGTAACAATCCGAATCCATTCTTTACTCATCTATACCATAAATATGTATTCCAGCAAAGTGTTTAAGGATATGTTGTATAAAAACAGCAATATATATTCTTTAATTTCTTATTGCATGAATCTAACATCATCCAAGAAGAGTATTTGTACTTATAGCTGTAAAATGAAACTAATATTTTTCCATTATATTTCTTTGTTGCTCACTCTGATTTTCACCTGTGAGTCTCCTGTTAAACACTCACTTGAACCTATCGTCTGGAGTTAACTGGAACAGATAATAGAATTAATCTGACCAAGGAAGTGTTCATGGTACCAGAATAAGGACCTGTCTCCACTGACACATTCACCTAAATAAAAATCATATACTGTTGGCTCATGTGATATAAAAGGGAAGAACAAGAAAACGCGACCATGAGAGGGTTAAATGCATCATTGTCCTCGGTGAGTATAAAACAATAAAGAACAATGGCAACAGACAGATATGGCACCATACGGGACTTCGCTAAACTGAAGAACAATATTGTGCTTCGCTAGAGTAAAGCACATTTGTGTAAAAATCCTGAAGGAGCTAAACTGAAGCATTGCCTTGTGAAAATATATTTTCGTGTGCGACTAACATTGGAAGACAGCCCCGGGCTGCTGCTCGAGAATGTCCCACGTCTGAATAAATTATAATGATAAACAACAACAACAATAATAATAATAATAATAATAATAATAATAATAATAATAATAATGGTAATAATAATAATAATAATAATAATAATGGTAATAATAATAATAACAACATAAGGAACCGTTTTCTGCTACCTGTTATTACTAATACTGGATGTGCCCGTGGCTGACCTCTTGCATGTTTACCTTGACAAGTGTGAAGCAGACAGTCAGCGTACAAGCCAAGACACCGATCCACACTTGGCCACTCAGTGGGTAGTAGAAGCTCAGCCAACTGGGTGTTATGACCGGCGAGGCCATGGCGAATTTAGCAGCGGTTTGATCAAAGGCAAAAGTCACATCCCATCTGGAAACATTGTTAGAAATAAAGAGGCGACCGTTTGTAGTTGTTATAGTCATTTGTTACATCCAGCCAAAGGGAAGAATTTGTTCTTGAATGATATTAATAATATTAATAATAATAATGATATTATTAATAATAATAATTTTAATAATATCAACAGTAATTATAATTGTACAGGAGGAAATTGGCGTAAAATGACTAATATTTTGGGGTAAGAGTAAATTTGTTTGGGGGCATTTACAGTACTTAACTGATTATACTAAGTTGTGGCGCATAGCGGACATCGGCTACACTGAACAATAGAGGGCAGCAGTGTGCCGTCCAAGTCATCAGAGGTGAAGTGGACGAAAGCAGAAGTTCGGAAGTCAGGACATCACTACCTCAGCTACAGAGAACACCTGCACGCGGCAGCAGAAGGGCTCGATGCTAACAGTGGGCCATTTACCAACACAAGATATTGCAGCTGTAACTTTTGTAACCTTGCATCGTGTGACACTGTTACTTAAAATGTGGAACTGTTAAATATAGAATTTTATATTTTCGTCTGTATTTCTATAGTCCATCAGTCTCCAGGACAAAGTGGCGCTGTGGACAGGATGGAAAATTTAACTCTAGTAACGACAGTGGTGACTGATGAATAAAATCAAGCTGAAAATGAAGATGCGTATGATGTGGTTCGGTTCGAGAAGTTAAAGTTGAAGAAATCTCGAGCCCAAGCAGTGTTCACACGAGCAAGGCATAGGTTACTGCAGGTGTTGGATGAAGATGAAGCACCCAGTCGTCGGCAAGTGAAGCAAGAGTGTTCTAGATTAGAATTAGCTTCTGAAGAGGTGATGGATGCTGCATGGGAACTGTCTGGTGAATATGCAGATCGAGGCGAGCCTGTTAATATACAGAAATTGTCTTCTCTGGCCGAGGAAACAGAAACTGAGCTCAAAGCAGCCATGGGTAGAGCCCGGCAGTACCTGGATAGCAGAGTCGACGAAGCATCAAGTACTGTATCTGGTATATCGAATGGAGCTCTTCGGATGAATAAATTCGTTAGTAAGCAAGAAGAGCTTCGAGATACAGTGGGCAAGAAAGAAGAGAAAATTCTTCAGAAGAAGGCAGACTTAAAAGCAGAATTCGAGCGTCAACAAGAGGAGTTGGAGCATGAATTACGGATTGAACGAGAGAAACTATGGGGAGCTGAGAATGACGTATGGGAAGGTACCCAACGTGAGTATGATGGTGTCTCAAGTGGAGAGCTACTCATCGAAGGTTCCTGTGGAGGAGTTTGAACAGTTACCTCCTATATCCCCATCTTATCAGATAGGTAAGGATTTATGGAAACAGTTAAAACAGGTCGCTATTCCTGTCCTTAGTGGGGATAAGGCTAAATATGAGAGCTGGAAAGCTGCTTTAAATGCTTGTATTGACCAGGCACCAGCTACTTCGGAATACAAATTATTGCAGTTGAGACGGTACCTGGAAGGTGAAGCACTGAATGCAGTGGAGAATTTAGGACATTCAACATATGCTTATGAAGCTGCAAAAGATAGACTGGAGAGAAGGTTTGGTGGTTATCGTCGGCAGATGACTTTACATTTGGAAGAACTTGAAAACCTTAGACCCTTTCGTGATGAAACTGCTTTGGATATTGAAAAGTTTGCAGATTTATTAGATATTGCTATCATTAATCTTAAAGAAATGCGTCGTTATGAGGAACTAGGTAATAGTTCACTTTACATAAAGCTTCAGAAAAAAAAGGCTGAACCAATGATAGCCCGTTATCATCGCTGGATTTATGAGAACTGTTTGGATGAATCTGTGGAAACGTTGCATAAGTGGATAGTAAAGGAAGCAGAGTTTCAGGTAGTTGCATGGGAAACTGTTCATGGAGTAAAAAATGCAGGTGGTCGGAGAAAGTATGAAAACACTGGCAGAGACAGGCCAAGATCTTATTTTGGGAACACAAAAGATAAAGACGCACAGAATAATAGGGAAGTGCCAAGGCTGTGTAAAGTGTGTAGCGGCAAACATGGTGTTTGGAAATGTGACTCTTTTTAAGAGCATGGAGATCAGGCGACGGTGGAATTTGGTTGAGACTTCAGTTGTGTTTTAGGTGTTTGGGTGATGATCACATAGGTAAACAATGTACACAAGGACGAATTTGTGGGTTAAATGGTTGGAAACTGATTCATAACAGGTTATTACATCAGAAAAGTTCTTTCAGCAGATTCACCAACACTGGAAAAGTAACTAGTCGGATCTCAAACAGTCTCCCAAGTCAGACCTTGGCAAAAGTAGACACTCAGGTGCAGCGTGAACAGTGTTCGACCACGGAGGGGGATCATGAACAGAGGGCTCTCACGGTAGTAGAGAAGGAAAAGGTTGTGAACAGAAGAGAGTGTGTCATTGCGCACAGTTCCAGTTGTATTAAAGAATGGATGACGCAGAGTTGTAGTGAACGTATTACTGGACGACGCCAGTACTAAAACCTACATTAATGCTGATGTAGCTGCGGAGCTGGAGCTTCAGGGTAAAACTCTGAAAGTAACTGTAAATGTTTCGAATGAAGAAATTTCTACTTTCGACACAGCACCTGTCGAATTCGAGTTGGAAAGCCTAGATGGAAAAACCCTTCTAAAAATCACTACGTTCACAACTAAAAGGGTGACTGGTAAAATGAGAGTAGTGGACTGGAGTAAGCATTCACACAAGTGGTCTCATCTATAGAATATTAGATTCCCAACCGTAACTTCTAGACCTATTGTTGATTTGCTGATTGGACTTGATTATCCAGAACTTCATTTTTCTTTACAGGATGTTAAAGGACGGCAATGTTAACCAATGGCTAGGCTTACACCATTGGGATGGACCTGTATAGGTAATGTAGATAGCACAGAGAAAAGCTGCAGTTACTCTGCCTTTGCTCATACTTATTTCATAAATGATCATGCAGATTCGGAAGCATTAAACCTGACGTTACAAAAGTTCTGGGAAATAGAAAATGTAAAATCTGTGCAGAATCGCGTATTAAGTAATGAAGAACGCACAGCTTTGCACAAAGTAGAAAGATCTTTTAAATCTATTGATGGCCATTATCAGGTTGCCATACCTTGGAAGGATGATGTTCCTGCATTGCCAGACAACAACGAGGCTGCATTTCGGAGACTGAAAAACGTGGAAAGCAGACTTCTGAAGAGTCCTGACGTATCGGAAGTATACTGTAGCACCATCGAGCAATACCTTACAAAAGGTTATGTTCGAAAAGTTCCACCACAAGAGGTAAGTGCAAGCAGATGGCACCTACCACACTTTCCAGTGGTGCATCCTGAACAAGCCACCACAACGATCCGCATAGTGTTTAATGCAGCAGCGAGATACAAAAATGTTGCCCTAAATGATTCCATTTATGAAGGTCCAAAGCTATGTTTGATGTCATAAGATTTAGAAGGTATCCTATTGCACTGCTATGTGACATAGAGGAGATGTATCTAAGAGTAGAGATAGCACCTGAGGATAGATTATATCACAGATTTTTATGGAGAGCCTTGGATCAGTCTAAGCCACCAGAAGTGTATGAATTCCAGCGAGTGGCATTTGGGGTAAACTCTTCACCGTTCCAGGCACAGTTTGTCGCCAGGAAGAATGCAGAACTACACAAGAATCTCTTCCCACAAGCAGCAGACACTGTGCTAAACTTAACCTACATGGATGACAGCATGGACTCTGTAACGGACAACAAAGGTATTACACTATATGAACAATTGAAACAATTGTGGAAGAAAGCGGGCATGAATGCACGTAAGTGGTTATCAAATTCGAGTGCAGTGATGGATTGGATTCCTCCAGAAGACAGAGCAGCTGAGGTGGATTTAGCCCATCATCATCTGCCCAACATGGTGTTAGGTGTTGTGTGACTAGCAGACCAGGATATATTCACCTTCTCATCTATTGTGCCTGATACACAACAGCAGCTGACGAAGAGTAATGTTCTTCGGGAGATTACTAGCATATTTGATCCTTTGGGTTTTCTTGCACCTGTCATTATTACAGCCAAAGTTTTGTGGCAGGAATTTTGGGCTGCAGGAGTAGACCGGGACGATCCGATAGATGGAAGATTGAGAGAAAGAGTAGTGAGTTGGTTTAAGGACTTGGTAAATCTTGGTAAAATTAAAGTTCAACGCTGTCTACAAGTACAGGATGAGGTATTGTCAATGAACCTACATACTTTTGTTGATGCTTCGGGTGATGCCTACGGTTGTGCAATTTATGCAAGGTATGTTTATTGAAGTGGGACAGTATCAACGTGTATAGTTGCAGCTAAATCACGTGTCTCTCCTCTTGCTTCTGTTAGCATTCCTAGACTGGAGCTAATGGCAGCTGTGTTAGGTTTGAGACTTACAGAAGCAATAACCAAAGTACTAGGAATGTCAATGAATCGGCCAAGGTTTTGATCAGACAGTATGAATGTATTGTGGTGGATACGAGGCAGGGGACGAAAATACAAGCCATTTGTTGCCAACAGAAAAGGTGAAATTAAAAGTTGCTGTGATCCTAGTTAGTGGCAATATGTTCAGACTCGTGAGAATCCTGCAGATATGGTGACTCGAGGTGTATCTGTCACAAACTTGGCAAATGAAGAACGATGGTGGCATGATCCTGAATTTCTAGTAAAGTCGGAGGCAGAATGGCCAAGCTATCCAATTCAACAAGGAGAGGCTACACAAAAGGAACTACAATCAAGTGAGCAGAGAAAGCTACCCTCTGAAATGACACTTTTCACTGATAAGATGGACAAGGATTGGCGTCTAGCACCAGAGCGCTTTTCAAGTTGGGTAAAGTTAACAAGAATCCAGGCGTGGGTTAATAGATTTATAACTAACTGTAGGCGATCCAGACAAGATCGTATGACAGGAGAGCTTGTTCCTGATGAGATTAGGGATGCTGAAATAAACTTCATAAGCGAGGCACAACGGGAATCGTTCAGTGAGGACTATTCTGCTCTGAAAGGTGGAAGAAGGTTACCAGAGAATTCTAAACTTTTGTGTCTTAAGCCACGTATCGATGAAGACGGACTGATGAGATGTGATAAATATGCAAAATATTTAAGCTATGACGTAAGGTTTCCTATCATACTTCCCCGTAAGAACTGGATAACAAAGCTACTGGTTAAGCATTATCACGAAATTGGGAACCATTGCAGTGGAACAAATCATACTTAATCAGAAATGTATGCAAGGTTTTGGATAATCTCGGGTAGAGAAGAAATTAGAGAATGGGAAAAGGAATGTAACGAGTGTAAAAAACGTACTGCCAAAGTGGCAACACAGTTTTTTTTTTTTTTTTATGCGAGGAAGAAGGAACCAAAGGCCATGAGCCCACAGTAACAGTTCCCTCAAAGAGAAAAACAAAATACAATAGAAAGCCAAATTCAAGATCCGATCATTTTGAGGTGCCTGGACACACTGCGTTTGAAAGACTGGAGATCATAGGCAGCAGGAAATACAGACAGAGGGAGACAGTTCCAGAGCTGACCTGTTGCATAAATGAAAGACTGGGAGTAACGGTTAACTCTTGCATTAGAGAGTTGGACAGAAAAGGGATGAGAGTATGCTGCCAGACGGGTGCTACGCGCCCGTCGTAGAGGTGGAGGAATGCAAGCAGACAGTTCAGAGGAGCAGTGACCATTAAAGTAGCGATAGAAAAGAGATAAAGATGCAACAGTGCGGCGAAGAGACAGAGGTTGAAGGGAGTCAGTAAGAGGAGGAGAGTTAATGAGACGAAAAGCCTTTGACTCCACCCTATTGAGAAGGGCTGTAAGTGGGGAGCCTCCCCACACATGAGAGTTGTACTCCACACAGGGGCGGATAAAACCCCTGTATAGAGTCAACACTTGTGCAGGGGTAAAGAAAAAGTGGAGTCGGCTTAGCACACCCAATCTCTTGGAAGCAGATTTTACAAGAGATGTAATATGATCTTTCCAAGATAAGTCCTGAGTAAATTAAACCCCAAGCATGTTCAAGGATGATGCAGGATTAAGCTGAATATTATTAAACATTAATGGGTATACCTGTGGAAGATTTTGTCGGGTTGATAGGTGTAAGAACTGAGTCTTAGATGCATTAAAAACAACCATATTATTTCTACCCCAGTCAGAGATACGAGCCAAGTCAGACATTAGGTGTGCCATTGCCTCATCCCTTGTTTGTTGAAGCAACTGTTGAGATGGCCGTTGCGGGAACCGAATGGAAAGGTGAAGGGTGGAGTGATCAGCGTATGAGTGGATAGGGTTAGATGTACAGCTTAGAAGATCATTGATGAATAAAAGGAAGAGAGTTGGTGATAGGACAGAGCCCTAAGGAACACCACTGTGATAGATCTAGGAGAAGAACGATGGCCGTCTACAACAGCGGCTATAGAACGACCAGAAAGGAAGCTAGCGATGAAGGCACAGATAGAAGGATAGAAACCGTAAGAGGGCAGTTTGGAAATTTAAGATTTATGCCAGACTCGATCGAAAGCCTTTGAGATGTCAAGTGCAATGGCAAAGCTTTCGCCAAAGTCCCGAAAGGAGGATGACCAGGAGTCTGAAAGGTAGGTGAGAAGATCGCCAGTGGAGCGTCCCTGACGGAACCCATACTGACGATCGGAAAGAAGGTTGTGATAGGAAAGATGCCTTAAAATTTTTCTATTGAGAATTGACTCGAAAACTTTTGAAATACAGGACGTTAAAGCAATTGGACGATAGTTGGAGGGTTGGGAGTGGTCACCCTTCTTTGGGACTGGCTGAATGAGAGCAAACTTCCAGCAAGAAGGAAAGGTACAAGTTGACAGACAAAGGCGAAAGAGTTTGCCTAGGCAGGGTGTAAGCACAGAAGCACAGTTCTTGAGAACAACAGGAGGTACCTCATCAGGCCCATATGCCTTGTTAGTACTGAGGCCAGTGATGGCAGAAAATACATCAACTGAAGAAATTTTAATGTCAGCCAATAGGAAGTCAGAGGGGGAAAGTGATGGAGGAACAGCACCGGAATCGTCTAAGGTGGAATTGGAGGAGAAAGTCTGTGCGAAGAGATCTGCTTTATCAGTAGAAGAAATAGCTACAGAACCATCAGAGTAGAAAAGAGGAGGGAAGGATGATGAGGTCAAGTTGTTAGAAAGATTTTTGGCAAGGTGCCAGAAGGAGCGGGAAGAATTCGAGTTATGGCTCCACTTCCTCTACACAGATTGCAAATGTCCTTACATGCCTTCTCTTACACAGCTATTGACTTTGGGGGACCATTTTTCACGAAGCAAGGACGACGAAAACCTCGAGAGAAAAGGTAATGCTGAGGTGACAGACAAAGAGTTGATGACTGCATTTACCGGTGCTGAGGCTCTAATCAACTCTAGGCTGCTGACATACCAGGCTGCCTCACCAGAGGACAATGCTCCACTCACTCCTAATAAATTTTTACATGGACAGATGGGAGGCAGATTCGCACCGGAGTACGTGGACAGCAGTGACTACAATCCACGCAACAGATGGAAGAGAGTTCAGGAGTTGGTACGGCACTTCTGGAGTCGATCGTTGAAGGAATGGTTACCAGGTTTAAGTGCAAGAAGAAAGTGGTAAAAAGAAAACAGAGATGTAAAGGTTGGTGACGTTGCTTTAGTCATTTCTCCAGACACGCCAAGAGGTCACTGGCCAATGGGAAGGATCACCGAAGTTAAATCTGGGAAGGATGGTCATGTCAGAGTTATAAATATTAAAGTGGGAAATAGTGAATATGTCAGGCCTATATCAAGATTGTCCTTTGGAACTGGACACTGAAAACCAGTAGATAAGTACAGTACAGTATATATATCCAATAAAAGCTTATAGTTTAACTCGGTGGTTGATATAAGTAAATTATATCGAGGAGGAGGAAGTGTACAGGAGGAAATTGGTGTAAAATTACTAATATTCTGGGGTAACAGTAAATTTGTTTGGGGGCATTTACAGTACTTTATTTGGTTATACTAAGTTGTGGCGCATAGCTGACATCAGCTACACTGAACAGTAGAAGGCAGCAGTGTGCTGTCCACATAATCAGAGGTGAAGTGGATGAAAGCAGAAGTTCGGGAGTCAGGACATCACTACCTCAGCTAGAGAGAACACCTGCAAGTAAACCCTGCACTCGGCAGCAGAAAAGCTCGATGCTAACGGTGGGCCATTTACCAACGCAAGATATTGCAGCTGTAACTTTTGTAACATTGCATCGTGTGACACTATTACTTAAAATGTGGAACTGTTAAATATAGAATTTTATATTTTCGTCTGTATTTCTATACTCCATCAGTCTCCAGAAAAATAATGATAATAATAATAATAATAATAATAATAATTAAAATAACTAAGAATGAAAGTAAAGCATTCAGAATCTGAATGCTAATCGGCCGCCAAAATATGCTGTTGGCCAAGTCCAAGATTTTGGCCATATCTTGATATGCTGAAGGTTTCATGTTGATAGCTCAAGCCGTTTATGAGATATTATTGTGCCACAGGTCGGCTATAAATAATACTTGATTTTTGGCAGCCATGTTTCTGACCTAAACCTTGACCCCGAGTGCCCATTTTCAAACTCGGCCAAGATTTTGGCCATATCTTGATACCCTGAAGGATTCATGTTGATATCTCAAGCCGTTCATGAGATATAATGGTGCTAAAGGCGGGTCATAAAATGTAGTTAACCTTCGGCAGCCATTTTGGTGACCTTGACCTTGATCCCGAGTGCCCACTTTTCAACTTGGCCAAGATTTTGGCCATATCTTGAGGTCCTGAAGGTTTCATGTTGATAGCTCAAGCTGTTCATGAGATATAATGGGAACACACATGTCATAAAAAGACTATGTAGTTACTTGTAGAGAAGTTATATATATTAGAGTTGTGGACGAGCGGTTGTTATACTTGAGTTGTTTGTACGTTGATAATCTTGGTTCCCATTTGTCATGCAATGACAGGAGAGATAAAGAAGAGTATGGGACTATTTTTATTTGTCTTGGAAATATTAACAAGTCTCTCGCACACGAGTGAGTATAAGTAGAGTCCCTGTCTCTCTCTCTCTCTCTCTCTCTCTCTCTCTCTCTCTTCCAAGTTGCTAAGCCTTTCTCCCCACTACCTGCCGATTCTATGGCCTCTCTTCTTCTGAGCTCTCTTTCCTAAATTCTGGTGAAACAGGGATCGTGTCACGTGTGTTCACTGAGGTTGGAAAGTTCTAGAAGCCTGTGTGTGAGTATGTGTGTATGGTCACTAGGATTTGTTCACCTGCTGTTTCGCTGACAAACTAACTGCATCATCTCCTGACTTGCTACTTCCTAATCTGTCATCAGCTTTTCCTCAGTGTAACTTGCAAGATCATTTCCCATTCCCAGGCTCGCATAGAGCTGTCTATCTGTCTACTTATCTATCTATCTATTATGATTTGTAAATATAATGTGGACTCATAACATTGCTCGGTCCACGCAGTTGAAGGTCCTCCGACAGCAATTATCATTGACACATGCTAATGTATTAGTACATAATATTGATTATAATATTGTATACATATAATATTCATAGTAAATAGTAATTATCCAGTAATATTACATTTTAAACAAGTTGTATACATATTTGAATAGATGCATTAAAAGAAAACTATTTAACTAATACAGTATGTACTTGGGTTATTGTAGTGAAATGCATACATGCAAGAAAAAAAAATAGTTTAAAATTAAGATTATGGTAAGAGTTATTGATATTTCATTTAAAGATAATAGTACTGGTATGCCATACATGGGTCATTCTTCTTTTTGTATATATATATATATATATATATATATATATATATATATATATATATATATATATATATATATATATATATATATATATATCTTCTTTTTGTGTATATATATATATATATATATATATATATATATATATATATAATTAATACTATATACAAAATATGTATATATATATATATATATATATATATATATATATATATATATATATATATATATATATATATATATATAATTAATACTATATACAAAATATGTACACTTCATTCAGGGGGGTTAACTTGGATGTTAACTCTCCCCCCACTAAATACTTACTCCAAATTAGCAATTCTTGCATGCATTCTGTGCATTGCGAACAGCAGTACTGCAAATACAATGCAGAAGATTATAAAGACAGTAGGTGCTGGGCTATACATATAATATGGGTTGAACATACTCAAACTCAAATCTTCCCAGGGCTTCATTGTTTCATTGATCAGTTGCATAGTTTCAAACTTAGGTGAAGTCAACTTAATACTTGTGCTCATGTTTAAGTCCATATCAGGCAGTGGGTGGAAATGTTTGTGTGTATGATTGAGGATGGCGTAGTAATTGATGGTGGATAAAGTAGACATGGCTGGTGTAAATACCGCACAGTAGTCTGGTGCTATGTATAATCTTGAGGCTGAAGTACGAGATGGTGGTATATCTGGACAGACTATGTAAACTGATGTGTTATGAGTGAAATAAAAAACTGTGAGTGTCCAATGCGTTGATGGTGTGCAAGTTTATCTGGAGCAAAAGTGAAGTTGCCATGATTATGAATATTGTCATTTCTGATGATAGCCATTTCACAAGGGACTGTATCAGTAGGCTGAAACGTGAAAATGTACGCAGGACAAAGATGAACAGCATGTAAGGATGTGCGGCACTTTCGTTCAATCGTTGATTCACTTGCGAAAGTGACAGTGTCCTGTCTCTTGGAGACCATGATGAGTTCGGTGTCTGTGTTGATGTTGATGATGACCAAAGTGTTGTTATTTTTATAGGAGAAAGGATGTATTTGATATACTGTGAACAGGTCTTCAGTTATGAATGGTACATGAACTACTACTGATGTTGGTGTTAGTGTTGCTTCTAAATATGGATAATATTGCATGAATTCTCTACTGCAGAACAACGGCTTCAATTTATGTTTATGTATGCCTTGACTAATTATCTGACGTAGCTCATGAACTGGGAGTAGTCAATTGTGATCTTTCCATCACCAGCATTCGAAATTCCTTGCATAAGTGCCCTGAAACGATCTCTAGTGTTCTCTAATTGTAGTAGAATCGTGTCGATATGCTCCGTGATGATGGAGAAGTGTTGGAAAAGTGTAATGTTTCCTTCCATTTCATTTATTTTATCTACACTCTCGAGAGCTATGTTTTCTGCCTTTTTCAGATTTTTCACAATTGTCTTCATTGCTGAGTTCTGTCCTGTGATGAATTTATCTTGGTATGTTAGTACCTGAGCTATCTTATTAAATTTGTTGTTTATTTCTTTAAGGTCATCCTCTGTAGCCAATCCAAAGATGTTCCCAAGAACTGCGCCATCCAGGTCGAACAAACCGCGCTTTTGGCGAGTACGTGTGATGTTGTTCCTGTCGCTCAGTACCTCCGTTCCATAAGATGGGAGATCTTGGATCATGATGAGCATAGTTGACTTTGCCTGTTCTAGTTTCCATTTCGCTAACTTTACCATTTCATTCACTTCCTTTGTGTTATGTGCTTGTGAAACATAATTTCCTATCACGAAGTCCAGAGTTCGCATCGGCGTCGCAAGTCTGTCTAGATAAGTAGGTAATTCATACAAGTAATCTAGACTTATTTCAGTACTCATGACGTCCTTAACGATTGTAGTCGTGGCCGTTGGAGCTATGAGGCATCCTTGTCGTACTATGTGTTGGGGGTCTAAGTGCGCATATCCTCTTGCTATGTAGAGGAGAATCCATAGCATAAGTTCCTTCATCGTAACCTACCGAAAAAAAAAAATCTATTAATTTCCTAATATGGTCATGCTGTGGTCGATGATTGTGATGATGTGCGTTATGGTTGGTTGTTATTTCATTTATAGAAGGAGTTTAAATCGATATTTAATTCTCGTAAATGATGTACTGTAGATTTGATTGGAACAGTTGCACCTGTGTTCGATTGTTTGGTATATGACCTTAATTTCTTTTTATAATCATTGTTGTTTTCTTGCTTGGTTTCTTGAGGTACGTTCGCCTGTTCGGTTGTATCCGAGGCTGAATAATTATTAGATAATTCCCTTGAAACTCGTTTTAAATGGTCAATATGAACTTGTTTCTCCTCGCCACTTGAAAGTGACTTAATTAAAACTTTGCTTTTATGTTAATTACTCTGTATGGGCCCTCAGATTTTGGGGATAATTTATTGTCTCTCGTATGAATGATACCGTAAACAATGTCTCCTAAGCTGATAGGTGAATCTCTTGCCTTCTTGTTAAATGCCTCCGTCATTTCTTCCTTGGACATCGTTAATTGTTTTTTGACTCTTTTGTGAATGTCCTGGAATTCACGTAAACGGAGTTTAGAGTAATCATCGTATTTGTATATGGGCATGCTGTCACCTTCTAGGAGCTCATATGGTAATTTTTTATGTTCCATATATAATGAAATGTGGTGTGTCACCTATGGATTTATTTATAGATCCATTAATTGAGCCTTCTACTCTGGGAATCCAATCATCCCAGCTTGCATAATTTTCACTGAGAATGTGTCGTAGCACATCTAATACTTTTTCATTTTGTCTCTCTACCAACCCATTCGATGCTGGGTGATAGGCTAAAACGTTAACCTTTTTGATGTTGTATTGTTTACATATTTCTTGTAAGATCTCAGAATTAAATTCTCCTCCATTATCACTTATTAGTACCTTTGGGGTAGTAAAGCGACATATTACATTATCTGTTATTGCCTTTGCTACTGTCTCTGTCTTATCTTTAATTGGAGCTAAAATGACATAACGGGAAAAATGATCCGTTGCTACGAATAGGTATAGGTTATTATTGTATGATAATGGCATCTTGAGTAAATCAACAGCGACAACGTCCCATGGTTGATGTGGTACAGGGTAATTACCCATCGGTGCAGGTGTGATTGGGTATCCTTTGTGTTTCGCACATGATTCGCATCTGTCTATATGATTGTTTATATCTTTTCGTAATGAAGGCCAGTAATATAACAGCTGGGCTTGGTTGAATGTCTTATCCATTCCAGGATGTCCTGCATGTGGGCTGTCGTGTATCGTTCGTAATACTTGGGGTATCATGTCATTAGGTACTACCAACTGGTTAGTATTTCTTTGACATCTTGGTTGTTTAGAGTTAATCTTGTATAATGTATTATTGACCATTGTGAATTGTTCGACAGGGACATGCAGTTTGGGTAATTGTATGTCATCTCCACTTTCTAACTTGTATATAACTTTAGACCATATTGGGTCAAGTCTTTGTGCCTTTGCGATATCCTCGTGGTTTGAAATATTTCCTTTGAGATCTAACGCCGCGACCTGAATTGTGTTCAGGTTGCTAGATAATGCGTCAGCTACTATGTTCATTTTACCTTGTATATAATGAATTTGTACATTGTAGTTTTCAACTGTACATTTCCATTTTGCTCTCCTCAGAGAAAGGAGTTTTTCTTTAAACATACCCACCAGTGGTTTATGGTCGGTGAATAAGTGGATTTCGTAACCATATACCAAATCTCGAAACTTTTGTAATGTAAAAACCACTGCAAGTGCCTCTAAGTCTGTAGTGCAATATTTTTTCTCTGCACCTCTTGTTTGTCTGCTGGCAAATGCAATTGGTTGATTTTTTCCTCTTTTATCTTCCTGCATCAGTACAGCCCCTAATCCTTTAACTGATGCGTCTGTACAAATAAGAAATGATTTTGTGTAATCTGGATATGCTAAACATATCTTTTAGTTTAATTTGTAGATTGTTAAATGCCCTTTTTTGTTCTTCTTCCCATTGGAATACAGCATCTTTTTTGAGTAGTTGGAATAGAGGAACGGCTATATGAGAGAATTGTGGTACGAATGACCTATGGTACCCAGCCAGACCTAAAAATTGTCTAACTTCGTCAGTCGTAGTGGGTTCAGGAAAATCTCTCACTGCCTGTATTTTGTCATCAGTGGTGTGAATGCCATCAGAACTTAATTTGTGGCCTAAGAAATTTATTTCCTTAAAGCAAAATTAGCATTTGGAAAGTTTAATTTTTAAACCATCATCACTAAGCTTTTGTAAGAGTAAGTCTAATTTCCTGAGATGATCCTTAATATTCTTCGTTGCGATTATTAATATCGTCAAGATAGACAAATATTCCTTGTCCTAAAATTCCGGACAATACGTAATTCATAAGACGCTGGAATGTGCCTGGGGCTGTCCTCAGTCCCATTGGCATTCTTGTATATTGATAATGGCCTCTGTTTGTTGAAAAGGCAGTGTATTTACGTGACTCCTTCGATACCGGAATCTGGTAATAGCCGTTTAGGAGATCGATGGTCGAGAATATATTATTCTCGGGACCAATATTCTGTAGAACGTCGCTTAGCAATGGCATGGGAAATCTGTCTGGGACTGTGTGATTATTTAGTTTACGGTAATCTACTACCGCACGCATTTCTCCATTTCGTTTGGGCACGAAGAATAATGGGGCATTCCACAGGGAGACTGAAGGCTCAATAATTCCAAGTTTTAACATTTCATCGACATACTGATTTGCAAGTGTACGTTGGGAGTGTGGTATGCGGTAAGCTGGTACGAAAATTGGTGGTGTTTCTGGGTGCACATTATTCATGTGATTAATCAAGTTAGTACACCCTAATTGTTCTCCGGGCAATGCCACGGTGTCCCTGTGTGTTTCCAGCAGGGTTAACAAATCATTTTCTTCATCAAATTCACCTGAGTGAATTAAATTCTCTTTTATTCTTTCTCTATCCGTAGATTTTATCTCGCTTGTCACTCCAGCTATAACTATTTCCTTCACAGGGGCAGGACATTTTTCAATATTAACTATGCAAGTCCCCTTTTTCAACTGAACTTCCCCATTCCTGTGATTAATTATGAATATCTGAGTTAGCCCTTCGTCGTTCGTATGACATAATGCGTTTTCTACTGACAATCCCTTTACTTTACATAATTCTTCTAAGACAAGAACAGTACTATTCCGTAATTTGCTCTTTATGGTAACTTTCATGCAGGAATTAGGTGGTATAACTAAATCATTGGTGAGATGGGCTGGAAAAATTGATAAATCAGGACTGTTACCTGGGTCACTAATTCTGGAGGATGGGGTTGGTGGTGGGAGTGGATCTATACACTCATCTGTTTGTGTATGTTTGTTTAAGCCTTTAATATTACCAATTCTTTTTGGCTCTCTTTTACCAATCGGTGAGGGCTCTGAAGGTATTTCCTCTATGAATTCATTGTCAAAGTCTATTCCATTCATTTGTGGGAGTATGGTTATGTTCTCAGCTCTCATGGATCTTAAGCCCAGTAACATATGAGCTTTAATTGCTAAGTTTTCAACGATATAGAAAATGCAGAGAATGGTCTTGTAGTCTCTGTGAAACTGATATTTAATCTTATCATACCTTTCACTGTAATTTGTTGTCCATCTACCGTGTATAAATCTAAATCGGCTTCATTCAGAAAACTTACTTTCTTTTTATTTTTAAGAATTCTATTTAGTTCTCCATGTGTTATTAAGTTCACTGGAGAGCCTGTATCTAAAAATAAGGAAACGTTTTGATCCTCACATACAGCTGGTATCAAAATACACTCATTTCCCAACATGCCTCCTATGTGAATTTTAGACTTGTTTTTCTTTACGTTTGTTCGTTTTTTGTCATGACTTGGTCTTCCCCCGATTTGAACATAAAAACAATTTTTTCTACTGTTTTGCAATCACTAGTCCAGTGCCCTTGGTATCTATGATGCCTACAGTAAGGACCAAATCCTTGTGTCTTTTGTTTGTCCTCCTTTGCTTTGATAAAGCATTCATACCTTGTGTGTCCTGGTTTTGCACAATAATGACATAGAATGGACCTATCCCTTGACTGTGACCTACGATGTGATTTCCCATAAGTAGTGTTGTTTATGGCGCGAGACCTGCTCGGGCTGCGCGAAAACTTATGAAACTGCCTGTAGCATGGCGTCTGTGATCGAGGCCTTGTCATGTTTGGTTGTTTGGTCTGCCTGCTTTCGGGTCGCGATCGATTTTGTTCTCTGTTTGGGGTCGGTGTAGATGTTTTCACAGCTGATACTGTCTCAGGTACCCTCATTCTACTAGAATGTGCATGTGTGTCGACCATACCTGCTTTACTGCACTGCATCTCTACCTCGTTCATTAAGTCTAGCAAGCACATTCCTGGGGTGTACGCGATCGTCTTGGCGATCTTAAGGGTCCTATCAGGTAATTTACACAAGGCAGGTACATAACAAATGATGTCCACGACGAGGTCTGGGGACATCTTTCCATCATCTGTTATCCAATTTGAGTTTTCCAAAGTAACTAACAATGTTCTTTTGATTGTGGAGACATCAGCAGTTATTTCACTGAGCACATTGTTTGTAGTGTGCTCCCTTACAAGATCTACAATTTTATGTAATTCTGGAATTATACCTAGCAAGAAGTTCATACCTCCAGAAAATTTCTTCAAAAATTCAGTTTTAAATTCATCATATGTCCTACCCTTATGGAGCTTATCTGAGCGCAGTAAATTGCTTGCTGGACATCTTTCCTGGCTTATACAAGATGAAAAAAATAGCAATTTTCTCTTGTTCATCTAGTATGTGGTGCTTGATGAACATTTGTTCGCACTGATTGACTAATGAAATGACATCAATGCGATCTTTGTCTGTGCCAGAGAATTTTGGGGCACTTTTATCCTCGTGATACACAAACACTTGAGGTGTGGTTGTTAGATCAGCGGTATTTGTTTCTTGATTCATTTTCACTGTTTGCTCTGTTAATTCAACTTGGACGTGTTTATTGTTGTGTGAGGGAATGGTGGAATATGTACGACTGGACTGGTGAACCCTGTTAAGTATATTGGCATACGTGTGCAAGTCAGCGACAAAGTCCTCACTTGCTACGTCAGAGGAGGTTTCCCACTCATCATCTGAAACTGCCGTACTTGTTTCTTGGTCTTTAGTTTGTGGTGAGGTTTGTACAAGGGGTGGGTTGCCTTGGTGCTCTCTTAATTGTGAGTCTGTTGTTGTGGCTAATTGTGAGTCATCTGGTATTAACGTGGGTGGTGGCGAAAATATTCCTGTCATTAAGATATGGTGTTATGAAATACGCCTTTTGTTAATTTATGTCCTAACGAAATATATGAATAAATAAGTTGAAATAAATGATAGATAGTGAGTATATAAGTGTATATATGGAAATAAGTAAAAAAAAGTTGAATATAGCTAATTTTAGCACTGAGAAGAAATGAGTAAGTATAATTTTACCCACTTGATACAGATCGTAGAGGTGTGTCGATACAAAAGTCGATCTCGGAAGAAAAATGCAGGTTTGATTGAAGATCTCTTGATAATTCCAGTGCTGTGTTGATGGACGATATTACTCAGGAAATTCCATGGCCTGGTGCTGGTGGTGGTTAACAGCTGTCCCAGGCAAACCTCAGCATAGAACGTCGAATTTCCAACTCGACTGTGGAAATGAGTATGAGTAGGAGCTATGTGAATAATGAGTAATGAGTAGTGGGTGAGAAGTGCCTGGTGTCAGTCACACGTTGCTTGGCGTGGCAGACTCGCGTTGTGATGTCATCTCAGCACATGGTGACATCGGCTTCCCACACTGGTAGCTGTGGTGAATACTGAGTAGCGATGCTTAACTTGAGTGAAGATGAGTAACATGAGTTGTGAATATGGACTTGGTATTTGCTTCGTCATCTTGACCTCTTCACTCCTGCGTCAGCGGTGGAGGTTGGGGGACGGTAGTAGAGAGAGGAGGGTGAGGTCTGGTAGTTGTGAATTGAGTCGTGTCTCACTTTCCGTTTGTTTGTTTTGTTTTTCTTCCTTGAGGTATTCGTGGTCCTTTTTTCTTGTGATTTACTCGTTGTAGGATGAAGACTGCCGCTACTTGTAGGTGCGTGTAGAAGATTATACAGACGACTCGTAGAGTTGTTACTTGTAGTTGATTGTAGATGGTTGTAGTTCGTTGGTTGTGAGAGGTATTTTTTTGTTTTCAATCATGATATTTTGTAGGAATTCACTGTTGATTCGTAGACGAGGTTCGTATACGTTCGCTGCTACCAAATGTCATAAAAAGACTTTGTAGTTACTTGTAGAGAAGTTATATATATTAGACTTGTGGACAAGCGGTTGTTATACTTGAGTTGTTTGTACGTTGATAATCTTGGTTCCCACTTGTCATGCAATGACAGGAGAGATAAAGAAGAGTATGGGACTATTTTTATTTGTCTTGGAAATATTAAAAAGTCTCTCGCACACGAGTGAGTATAAGTAGAGTCCCTGTCTCCCTCTCTCTCTCTCTCTTCCAAGTTGCTAAGCCTTTCTCCCCACTACCTGCCGATTCTATGGCCTCTCTTCTTCTGAGCTCTCTTTCCTAAATTCTGGTGAAACAGGGGTCGTGTCACGTGTGTTCACTGAGGTTGGAAAGTTCTAGAAGCCTGTGTGTATGTGTGTATGTGTGTGTATGGTCACTAGGCTTTGTTCACCTGCTGTTTCGCTGACAAACTAACTGCATCATCTCCTGACTTGCTATTTCCTAATCTGTCATCAGCTTTTCCTCAGTGTAACTTGCAAGATCATTTCCCATTCCCTGGCTCGCATAGAGCTGTCTATCTGTCTATTTATCTATGTATCCATTATGATTTGTAAATATAATATGGACTCATAACACACACACACACACACACACACACACACACACACACACACACACACACACACACACTGAGGCAGGGAAAAACGTTATTGCTCCGCCTTGTAAGGTGGACGATAACTAGAGGACCTCCCAATGAGGGAATCACACCAGCTGTGAGCAGATATATATCTTGTGCGGCTCGGAATATGACCTTGACCTTGACCTGCTTTCACGAATTTCAAACTCGTTGATTTCATCCCTACTGCACACCTGTAAAATTTTATGATGATATCTTGAACGGTTGCAAAGTTATCATGTTAACAGACACACAGATTTCGACCTACTTTCACCAAAGTCGAACTCGTACAAGATTTTCATCCCCACTACATTCCTGTAAAATTCTGTGGTGACAACTTGAGCGGTTGCGAAGTTATTGTGTTAACAGACACACAGACCTCCTACTTTCACCAATTTCAAATTCGAAGGAGATTTTCATCTCTTCTACACACCTGTAAAATTTTGTGATGATATCTTGAGCGGTTGCGAATTCATCATGGAAACAGACATACCGAGCTTGACCTACTTTCACCATTTTCGAACTCGTGACCGATTTTTTTATCTTCTACAGACCTGTAAAATTTTGTAATGACATCTGGAGTGGTTGCGAAGACAGAAGGATGGACGGATTGAAATCAATACCAGCTTCGCTATCGCAGCTAATAATAATAATAATAATATTATTATTATTATTATTATTATTATTATTATTATTTATCATTATTATTATTATTATTATTTTATTATTACGACTGCAACTGAAGTCCCATCTGGAAACCGTACCGCAATAGTAGATTTTCTTTTTCTTTATTTCCAGCTTCCCATAGCTCCATGCATACCCTCCAGATCATTTCCTTTACCATCGAACATTGTCAGATTACAAGAAGCTACGGTATATTATTTACAACTCCATCATCACCTTCCCATTCATCTGTTCTTCCCAGATCTGTTGATTATGTTGGGAAGACGAAAATTACCAAGAATTAGGCGCAGGTAATATTTTTCTTGTAGATGAATCTATAGTCCTTCTTGGACGCACTGCCAGAATATAGCATGTTGGTACTGACATTTTTCTTCATCGACTGACATGAATATCTTTTTAAAAGATGAGTTAACCAAGCCAGCTTCTTACTCCTTCATTATGGGATGGACTTTCATAGGCTTACTAATGTTGCTTAGTAACATAAGTGAACCAAAACAAGTGTCATTATTGTGAAAAAGCAAAAGAAGGTAACATGTGCAGAATTCGGTTCCACATTTGTAGGCAGTCATTAGAAGAAAGCTCTTGTCTTTTGTGCATTGACAGGTTCATTTTCTAGTTAGGCTACTCCATTCCAGCAAGTAAAACAAAATTCAAAAAATATTTTCCGCATCACTTACATTATCTATGATCAATAAGTCATTAGGCAATTTCAGATTAGATAGGCTATCTCTATTTTTTGAGAATGTATAGCTTTTCTTTGCTGCAAAAAACTATCTGCAGTTAAACCGGTTTATCAATAAAAACAGTGAACACTGCAGTGTAAAGGTTACCCTTAGCTCTCTAGCTCTTGTGGAATAACACCATATATCACTGTTGCCATGAATGATTTACGAATCTGGACCTGATCTGTCACCTGCAAGTAAATATAACATTAAAATAAAGAAATGAAAGCCCCAGTTAATATATATATATTTTTTTCTCGTGTGTCATTTTTATCATAAATTCTTTCAGGGGAATGTTTTGAACTAAAAGTTTTGATGTAGCGTTCGTTAAAGCTTACCAACAAGATGCCCTTCCTAATTTGAAAGAAACTGATCATTTTAGTGCATAATAAAGAATAAGCCAACGGCCCCAAGTATAATAATGTATTGTTCTTCCTATTAAAAAAAAAAAAAAAAATCATCACCTGTACTTTGAGATGTCTAGATTGAACACAGTTAAAACCTTCAGAGGTCATAGGCAGTGACAGTTCCTAATTTGATCATTTGTATACATGATGACTGAAAATACCCGGTAACTCTTGCAAGAAAGAGCTGGACAGGAAAGGTACTAGGGTTCACTGCTTGGCGGATGCTATATGGCTTTCATTATTTGAGAGGGACAGAGGCGTTCACTTCAGAAGAGTAATGATCTTTGAAATGTCAGTAAATATGGCAGGATATGCAATGCAACGCTTTTAGTGAAATGCGAGAAGGAAGGTGCCACAAAGAAGCAGGGGGATGGAGGGAATTTATTCCTTTACCTCCACTGTCTTTTAAATAACAGAGAGAGAGAGAGAGAGAGAGAGAGAGAGAGAGAGAGAGAGAGAGAAAGTCCTAACAAAGTCAAACTTATCCCATGGACAAAGCCAGCAAACTGTCCAGGGATAATGGACCAGCTATGGCATTTTTTTTTTTTTTTTTTTTTTTTGGTTTACCAGTTAGAGAATAAATAGAAACGTGAATTACTGATTTCGGTAGCAAACTTGTTGAAAAGAAATCTAATAACATCCCGTAAATAATAAGAACTATAATAACATCCTGTAAATAATGAGGTATATCAAAACAGAGTGTTAATTTTCAGAAAACTACATTTCTCAAGCCAGGAAATCTGACACAGCCACGTTGTAGACTACGTTATTCTGAATCTATTCCACAATACATTTGTTTTCGGAAATGTATATTTAACGTAAAAATCCTATATAATATTACCTTGGATCTCCCCTCAGCTTGAAACTTTCGCCTCAGTCCTTCTCGGTCACGGGAGTCACGGGCGTGACGTCTTACCACTACAAAGCATGCTCGGATGTCACGGCCAGTGAAAGTAATATCCGCCATAAGGCGGGCCAATCAAATCAATTATAGCTTTAGGAGACTTTCAGATTTCAAACATCCCTTACTTTAGTCAGATTGCGTTGGCTTACACTTGTATTTGGTGTGCTGTGGCTGAATACGAGGCCATTGCTCATTTTTTAAAGAATAATCAGGAAACTGAATTTCCTACGCACTGTGTTCTGCCTTCCTCTCCGAAGTCTAAGAAGTGTAGAAGTGACCTACATTATAGACAGGACCTTCCTGGGTGGTACTGTAAGAATGATAAAAGTTATGCAAACTCAAAGCAGAGGGTATGTGGGTTTAGTGTATCAGACCTTTCCACCTCCTCCTCCTCCAACGACATTAAAGGTAAGGCTACGTTAGGTTGGGTTTGGTTAATGTTAGGTTACGTTAGGTTAGGTTAGGTTAATAATATGGGGGGATCTGGGGGGGCAAAACCCCTCCAGTTAGGGTATACGGTTCAACCAATATCCTCAATTTCGAAACCAAAAATATTATTTCTGGTCATTTTGTGTGATTTGAATGAATTTGACCTATGGTTTTTGTTGGAAATCACCCGTTTTGGACATAGGCTTGGGTAGGCCTATCTCCAAATCGACTGATTTCCGACAAAAATGAAAGTCAAATTCGTTCAAATCACACAAAAATTTACCAGAAAAAAAAGTTTTTGTTTCGAAACGGAGAAATGTAGTTTTCCAAAAATTGACCAAACAGAGACAGAGTCGAAAGAAAGCCATTGGTATATATCAAACAACAAAAAACGTCACTCACAAACAGTGGTGCACTATGGTTGAAATTATATATGTACATACTGGGGGTTCATTGAAAACACCAAATAGGATATCGCTGGGGTTTATCATGCAGTTTTAGGTGGCACTGACGAGACCGATGCCAGCGACAGTTTGTACTGTACGTTTCATTGATCGACATCAGTCATCACTGAGGGCAGTGGAAAGGTTAAAGTGCTGTTTCAGTATGATGACACTTTTCATCTAGGGTGATACTGTAGAACAATGATATGCTGGAGCTGAATCGAGTTTGAATAACACCTTAAAAAAGATGACATGTTATTTGAAATTATATTCTGGCGGTAGCAGCCAAATTGAAATCAAATCTAAACCCTTGCAGTGAATACTATCTGAATATTAATTTTGTGAAAAACAATGCAGTTTCTGTAGAGATAGCATTTTAATCGCTAACATCACATAAGAAAGTGAGTGGGCTACTAAATATTGCAAAACGATCCTGATATTATATTCGGATGTAATATTCAGATTAATTACTTTACAACAGCAACAGATAGTGACATCAAAAGGTTGAATGCATACAAGCATATAATAATTCTCACCTCGATCCAGCTGCGTGAAGGAAGGACACGGAAAGTAAAATTCAGAGCCTGGGCAACCGCATTCAGTTGGTTGTAGTCAGTGCCTGAGTACCTGGTGGTGTTGCCCTCGATGGACTCTTGCCAGTAGGGTTCAAATGTAAGTGCCGTCACGTTTATCGTCGCTCCATAGAAACTGCAAAGAATAATTATTCTGAACGCACGGAAGTTGCAGTGCAACATTAGGTGGAAGGGACTTTTTATTCAGCCTATGAAAATCCTGCAGGAATAAAGGCTATTGCATATTATTCAAAGCAATTATAGGTACTCCATGACAAAATTTGATTATTGCTGGATTACTAATATTAATTTCTATCTATCTATCCATCTATTGCCAGACGCCTCAATCCCGTTTGGGGTGGCCACAAACAAATCGCCTCCACGTCGTCCTGTCCCCCGCCATTTCACTGCCCTGCTCCCAACTCACAACCCCCTCTCTCATATACCTCTCCACCCCATCCCTCCATCTCATCCTCGGCCTCCCCCTCCACCTCACTCTTCCCCCCTCCACCTCACTCTTCCCCCCTCCACCTCACTCTTCCCCCCTCCACCTCACTCTTCCCCCCTCCACCTCACTCACATACACACTCTTCGTCAGTCTTTCACCCTCCATCCTCTCCACATGGCCAAACCACCTCAGTGTGTTCTTCATACCACTTCCTATCACATCCACACCACAACGCTCCTTTATATTCTCATTCGTCAGCCTGTCTCTCCATGTGACTCCACAGGCTCCTCTTAAATAACTCATTTCCACTGCTCTCACTCTTGACTTGTGTCCTTCCAACAATGTCCAAGCTTCACTTCCATACGTTAGAGCTGGTATCACAATACTGTCATGTAGTAACTTTTTCACTTCCATGCTCACTTCCCTGTTTCTTATCACTGCCTTCAAAGAATCAGCAACCTTTCTTCCCTGCTGTACCCTTTCAAGCACGTCACCCTCCAAATCTCCATCCTTACTCATCACACTACCCAAGTACTTAAACGTACTCACATTTTCCAATTCCTCACCATCCAACCTCGCTGTACATTCACTGACTTCACCTCTCTCAAAGACCATCACTTTACTCTTCCCTACATTCACCTTTAGATTCCGTTTCTTGCACACTCTCCCAAACTCATCCACCAAGCCTTGCAGCTCCCCTTCGTCTTCACTCAACAACACAGTATCATCTGCAAACAACAGTACAGGGAGTTTCCAAACACTGTCCTCTCTCACCAGGGCCACTCCAACATCCACTACCCTACCTTGTACCTCTTTTATTACCCCATCCATGTACAGATTGAACAACCATGGAGACATGACACATCCCTGTTTCAACCCAACCTCCAAAGAGAACAATTCACTTAGTTCACCATCCCCACGCACTGCAGCCTTAGCACCATCATACATACTCTTCACAGCATTCAACAACTTCCCATCTACTCCATATATTCTTAATATTTTCCACAATCCTTGTCTATCCACCCTGTCATTTGCTTTCTCCAAATCCATGAAAGGTGCATACAACTTCTTTCCCTTCTCTAGAAACTTTTCCACTAAAGATCTAAGAATGAATATCTGATCTACACAACTTCTTCCCTTCCTAAAGCCTCCCTGTTCTTCTCCAACTAATTCCTCTGTTCTTTCTCTAACTCTGTCAATAAGTATCCTACCATACACTTTTCCTATTATACTAAGAAGACAAATGCCCCTATGATTACCACGCACTTCTTTTTCCTCTTTTCCTTTGTACAAGGGAATAATTATACCTAACTTCCAATCCTCCGGGACTCTACCTAAGTCTTCCTCCCAGGCCAATCTGCACATCTTCCACATCCATTCTACTGCTATCTCTCCCCCATGCTTTCCCCCATGCTTCAGCATATCACCACACATTCCATCAATTCCTGAGGCTTTCCCCATTTTGACTTTCTTCATTGCTTCCACATCTTCTATCCTACTGATTTCTTCCTGTCTTCTCACCTCCCTCCTTCTCCCAGCCATTCCCCAGCCATTTTTACTCGCATTACTTCCATCCTGTATGTTCAACAATTCCTTAATGTGTTCTCTCCGTCTGCTCACTTTTTCTCCCTTCTCCACTAGTAATCTACCATTTTTATCTTTCACTCCCCTGCTAACCTCATTTCCACCCTGTCTTACTCTCTTCACCTCTTTCTAGAACATCTTCTTACAGTCCCTCCACTTAACACTCAAATTCCTTCCAAATTCCTCATCCACTCTCTTTACTCTCTCTTACTAATCTTTTCACCTCTTTCTTTCTACATATAACTCTCTCTTCCGCCTCTCAACTTCTTCCACGCCCCTATTTCTCATCCATTCATTGTATGCTTTCTTCTTTTGTGCCACAGCCTGTCTGACCTCTTCAGTCCACTACGCTGTTCCTTGCACCCCCCTCCGTCTTCTCTTCTTTGATTACATAGTCTGTAACATGTATACTGACAGCTACAAATTATATCTGTTTTACACCAATCTGCACTAGATTTTCAACGTTTCACAACATATTTCATTTACCTCAGATGCTGAAAAATTCAAAGTTTTGTCCCTACTTCATTCCCATAACACTTTCTAATGACTAGCACCATATTCTAGTGTTAACCTCTTGTTAAACCCATTCAAGAAAAAGAGATGACAGTTTTAGGCCAGGTTTGAATGAAATGGGTATAGCCCAGTCTCTACTCGTGATTAAATTGGATACATTATATACTTATATTTTTCCAGTGTTGTAATGCCAAGTAATTTCAACAGAGTACATATGATACTCCAGTTCTGAAATGGCCAGATACTCCAGTTCTGAAATGGCCAGTAATCTGTACACATTACTTGGTGTATTTCGCCGGGAAAAGGGTGGGAGATGTGAGATAGCGTAGACCTGATGTGGGGGTCCAGGAAGCCACTTGCAGCACCCGGGCACCGTCAGGACTGTACGGCAAGTGAACCAACATGCTGTACCTGCACAATACGTTTGAAGTTATCAGACAGAATGAAATATCTTTATTCCCTCGACACTACAAGGGTGTAATTTATTATTACCTTTAGTTAATGAAGGGACAGTTTCATGTAGTCTTTGGAAGTTATATCCATTCGAGGCTATAATTTAACCCCATCATTAAGAAGTATAACTAACCCCTCCGTCTGAAAATTATCTCTTAGAGAAATATTCTAGCTGTAGCAGGAATGAACGAAATATATATATATATATATATATATATATATATATATATATATATATATATATATATATATATATATATATATATTGTTACGGAACAGAGAAAGATAATGTACACTTTAAGTGAGAATACTAAAAATCACAACTGTCCCGTAAAGTTCCAGGTTCAAAACAAAAGAGTTAGGTAAAATTACAAGTTAAAGTTTAATGCTCAAACTAACAACAAAACATTCAGGACTCATGAGGATAATGTAATGGCAAAAACAGGTTAAATATATGGTTAACTGCAATAGCCTCTATTAACACGAAATTAGCAAGAGTAAATTTATCTAAGTCAGCCCTGATAAAATAAAAATACACAAGGTAATGCTCAGTTAATGCAAGATAAATAATTACAGATACAAAATATTATTTAAAATGACTGATATAAAACCCCACATCAATCACAAAGACCTCACTAGGCCTAAGAATCAACCTTATGCTACACAGTACAAGAAAAAATGCAATAACAGTTATACTCAAATTACACACAGCTGCTAGATGTTTGGAGATTTCTTGAGCACTCACAATAATAATATCCGTACAGGGGAGGACAGAGATGTGAACAAAATGAGGAGCAGATCTAAGTGGCCATGATGCAGAGACTGAGCTCATTATATAGGGGCCAGCAGAGCTTGATACAACTTGTAAGAAGGACGCGCAAATGAAGCCATGGGGACAAAGAGTTAACAATCCCGCAATGAATAACAGAAAGGACGACTTACTCTACTATAATGGTAGAAGGGGGGAACTGAGGCAGAACACGCTCGTGATCAAACATGCAGCATACTGTGCGTTAAAATTACACAAAGGATGATGAAATCATAGGCTATGTAACACCTCCCCACAAAGAAAAAAGAAATTTACAAAGGAAATTTCTTATTACTCTAAAACAGTCTGTACATGGCATTACAGAACATGCAAAAGCCTTTCCTAGTGTTACAAAACATGAGATCTCCCTAGCACGTTCAGTCATAGGTACTTGCCAGTATCCCTTTAACAAATCAAACTTACTTATGTACCTAGCCTTTCCGATCTTGTCTATGCAATCTTCCACGCGAGGGAGAGGGTAAGGGTCCGTTTTGGTTAACTGATTATCACGTCTGTAGTCGATGCAAAGCCGCTGTGACCCACCTGGCTTAGGGACTAGAGTGACAGGAGAACTCCACTCGCTCTGACAGGGCTCAATCATCTTGTGGTCCAACAGGTAGCCAAGCTCCTGCTGGATAAGAGGAACTTTCACTGGGTTCACACGGTAAGGAGGCAATTTAATTGGCTTTCCGTCTCCAACATCGACATCATGCATCAACACAGTGGTTCTTCCTGGAGTAGCACGGAACACTTGCGGGTACTCCTGCAGTAATGCCGAAAACTCCTGCCTTTCCTCGGGAGGTAAATGAGAAAGCTTAGTCTGGAGATCATTCATGATATCAGGATTCTTCCCCAAACTATCACTCAGGCTCATACTGCATGGGAGAGCTTCACTTGCAGACTCGGGTGGAACAGCTACAGTGCAGACTGGATTATTTTTGTCCCGCCTGTGATATAACTTTAGCATGTTGATGTGACATAGTTGCTTGCTCTTTCTACGATCTGGTGTGGCGATGACATAGTTGACATCACTGAGTTTCTTCTCCACGAAATAAGGACCACTAAACTTGGCTTGAAGAGGTTGCCCATGAACTGGTAGCAGAATCAAAACCTGATCTCCT
Source organism: Coenobita brevimanus (assembly GCF_032717465.1). Classification (NCBI taxonomy): domain Eukaryota; kingdom Metazoa; phylum Arthropoda; class Malacostraca; order Decapoda; family Coenobitidae; genus Coenobita; species Coenobita brevimanus. The sequence continues at coordinate 8,656,086 of NC_136985.1, read as the reverse complement.
GGCTGAAAGTGGCGTAACCTGGACTTCTTATCATACCAAGTCTTCATCTTCTCCTGAGCAGCTCCTAAATTCTCTCTCGCCAACTGTAAAGCAGTGGACAGCCGTTCTTTGAACTTCATCACATACTCCAACAGGTTGACGTCATCTTCCTCCGACAGCCAGCATTCCTTGAGTAACTTAAGGGGTCCTCTTACTTCATGGCCAAACAGTAGTTCAAAAGGTGAGAAGCCCAGTGATTCATTTGGAGATTCTCTTGCGGCAAACACAACGAATGGAAGACCTTTATCCCAGTCTTTCTGATGTTCCAAACAGTATTTCTTGAGCATCGATTTGAGTGTTTGATGATATCTCTCCAACGCTCCTTGGGTCTGGGGATGGTAAGCTGAAGACGTGATCTGGGAGATGCCCAACTCTTTCAGAGACTGCTTGAAAACATTCGACATGAAATTACTTCCCCGGTCTGACTGTACCTCCTTGGGCAGACCAAACTTTGTGAAGAACCCTAGCATTTCCTTAACCACGTTCTTTGCTGACATATTTCTAAGTGGAATGGCTTCAGGATAACGAGTAGCCATATCAATCAGGGTCAGCACATAAGAAAATCCTGAAGAAGTCTTAGGAAGAGGGCCCACAATATCCACCAACACACGGGTGAAAGGCGCCTCAAAAGGAGGAATGGGAACTAGAGGTGCAACCTTTTCGGTCTGATTACACTTCCCCACAACTTGACAGGTGTGACAAGACTTACAATACCAGGAAACATCCCTGAAGATACCTGGCCAGTAGAAGTGTTTCAAAATACGTGCCACAGTCTTCCTCACTCCAAGGTGTCCTGCCAAACTGGTATCATGAGCCACTCTAATGATATCCTGCCTACAAACACGAGGGATGACAACTTGATGTACAACCTCCCATTCACAGTCGGCTGATGCTGTTGGGGGTCTCCACTTCCTCATAAGTACTCCTGACTTCATATAATAACAAGTAGAAGCACCAGCTGACTCTTCCTCACTGTAAGCAGAGTTAGCTAGACCTTTCAACTCAGGGTCAGCAACCTGCAACTCAACCAACTCTTGACGAGACAAATTATCAACACTACGGGGTACTGCCTCATCTGGTGAGTGGTCCAAATTAGCAAGAAAAGTGTCAGCTAGGATAACATCATCATCATCATTATCCTCTAAATCACCAGTAACTTTAGACTTAGCCCTAGTGACAGCACATGCAGGGAACACATCAGGGACATCACAATCCTGGGCCACAGCCACTGGCTCACTAGACAACTGAGGAGCTGGACACACTTGACTTCCACCAATATCATTTCCAAGTAAGAAAGTTACACCTGACATTGGGAGTGTCTCAACCAACCCAACCATAACGGAACCATTAACAAAACCAGACTCTAAATTCACTCTGCACAAAGGGACAGAGAAGTAATTATTCCCTACACCTTGTAAGATTACAGTTTCATCAGAGGAATTAACATTAGAGCCTAGAACACTGGTCAGCATAAGGGATTGGCAAGCACCTGTATCACGATATATTTTAACTGATTTCCTGTCATTACTGTCCAGAGGATTGACAAAACCATCAGACAGGAAATTAGCACATGAACTCTTGAGAGTGTCACCCACGTTACTGCTCAAAAGAGGAGCTCCATCATGAGAATTTAAGTTACCCATCAAAGCAGGTTCAGTTAACTCGGTTAAAGAATTCTGGGAACTCTCAAGAGTGGACACTAGACCAATTGACTGAATATTTAAAGACTTCTTTTTGTTCACATCACGCTGTCTCCTGAAACATCTCTCCGTAGTATGACCAAGCTTACTACAATAAGTACATTTACTTTTCTGAAATCTAGAGGTGAAGCTGGTATTTACTTCCTGAGAAACATCATCTTTATTCTCTTTCCTGTTACCTGTACTCTGAGTAGAGGCAACGTACTTACTCTCAGCTTTCTCTTTTTCTCTAGAATATCTCTTGTGAGTGAGAACATACTCATCAGCTAAAACTGCAGCATCAGACAAATTATCTATTCTTTTCTCATCAAGATATAGGCTTACATCTTTATAAATACACCTTTTGAAGTCCTCCAACAAAATCATCTGCTTAAATTTCTCAAAATCAGAATCCACATTCTTAGAATTTAACCACTGCTCTAACAGGTCTTCTTTGATTTTTGCATACTCAACATGGGATTGCTTATCTTGCTTGTAAGTTGTCCTAAATTTTACTCTATAGGCTTCAGGAACAAGCTCATAGGCCTTAAGAATCAAGCTCTTAACTACATCATAATTATCAGATTGATCCTGAGGCAAAGATGCATAAGTTACTTGAGCTTTACCGGTGAGAACAGTTTGAAGGAGTACTGGCCAATACTCCTTAGGCCAATTAAAACCTGTAGCTACCCTCTCAAACAACTGAAAATACTTTGTTAAATCAGATTCATTAAAAGGAGGGACAAGTTTAACATTTTTAGCCACATCAAAATCATCAGAGCTAGATGATCCAGTTCCACATTGTTTCATGTGATACTCATGGTCTGCCTGAATCCTGGCAATTTCAACTTGTGCCTCAGCCTCCTTAGAACGGGCCTCCGCCTCCTTAGCACGAGACTCCGCCTCCTTAGCCTGAGCTTCCTGCAGGGCTAGCTGTAACTTAGCTAATTCAATCTGCCTTTGCTCATTTGGAGGAGTTACATTAAACAAGCTTTCATTAATCATGTCAACAATTTGATCTTTAGAATGATGAGAGCGAACAGCAATTCCCAATTGTTGAGCAACAAGCTTAAGTTCATTCTTTGTTCTGTTTTCTATATCACACACTGTTTGCACATTTGACAAAAAATCTTTGGCTTCATCAAGTGTAGTAATAGTAGACATAATTAATAAGTAACAGTCACAAAATATCAAGCAATATCCTTATGATAATATCCTGAATATCCTGATATGAGGTCGCCAAATTTATGTTACGGAACAGAGAAAGATAATGTACACTTTAAGTGAGAATACTAAAAATCACAACTGTCCCGTAAAGTTCCAGGTTCAAAACAAAAGAGTTAGGTAAAATTACAAGTTAAAGTTTAATGCTCAAACTAACAACAAAACATTCAGGACTCATGAGGATAATGTAATGGCAAAAAACAGGTTAAATATATGGTTAACTGCAATAGCCTCTATTAACACGAAATTAGCAAGAGTAAATTTATCTAAGTCAGCCCTGATAAAATAAAAATACACAAGGTAATGCTCAGTTAATGCAAGATAAATAATTACAGATACAAAATATTATTTAAAATGACTGATATAAAACCCCACATCAATCACAAAGACCTCACTAGGCCTAAGAATCAACCTTATGCTACACAGTACAAGAAAAAAATGCAATAACAGTTATACTCAAATTACACACAGCTGCTAGATGTTTGGAAATTTCTTGAGCACTCACAATAATAATATCCGTACAGGGGAGGACAGAGATGTGAACAAAATGAGGAGCAGATCTAAGTGGCCATGATGCAGAGACTGAGCTCATTATATAGGGGCCAGCAGAGCTTGATACAACTTGTAAGAAGGACGCGCAAATGAAGCCATGGGGACAAAGAGTTGACAATCCCGCAATGAATAACAGAAAGGACGACTTACTCTACTATAACGGTAGAAGGGGGGAACTGAGGCAGAACACGCTCGTGATCAAACATGCAGCATACTGTGCGTTAAAATTACACAAAGGATGATGAAATCATAGGCTATGTAACAATATATATTATCATGGCCCTCGTCTCATTCACCACTTCTCGGGAAATCATCGACGATCGAGGCTCCAACACGGTCGAACACAGGTGCCAATGCTCCGAGCCTCCCTTTCTGACTGAGTTAGACGAGGTGTTGTGGGACCTTCTCATTCACTCTAGAGTCAGTCTCGACCAAGCAGCCAAGGCTCAACACTCTCCTGAGGGACTCTGGGTGCAAGGTCTCGTGAGTACTTAGAACTATCAACGAGGGAGTGAACACAATATTAAACCACCTTTTTCACCTACACTTACCTATACATTTAAAGTTTACACTTTTTTGTTTTGTTGTGACGGATACTCGCTGGGTATTTTATTGGTGTCATTTATGCTATTTACAAGTGGGTTTACTGACGGAGTTGTCTAATCAATGCTCACTTCGGGTGATTGGAAAGCTACTTTGTTTTTTTGTCAACGGTTTGTCCTCTGGGTGGTCGACCTTGTTTATTTAAGACGACCTCCCTGGGCGAACCGTGTTAACTAGTGTTAAGTTTTTGTGTAAATATGTGTTAAGTTAATAATAAGACCTAAAGTTTCTTCGAGTTTTCTATCATCCTGTGTAGTGATCGGGTAGTCCACCTAATATCTCTTGCCCTTAGACCTTTCACTATCCGGCTCATTACATAATTGGGGGCCTGTCCGGGATCAATTATTTACACAGCCAGTTATCTTGTCGCACGCACTCATTACACACACGTTACATATACAGGGATTTTATTTTTTTTTCTCTCCCACTCGTTGAGTGTTCTAGTCCTCTCTTGAACTCTGCTGGATGAATGTGCAGGTGACTAGCCTTTAAAACTCCTACACGAAGGCCTGGTGTAGAGGCATACGGTTATTTTGTGTTCCTCCAGTCAGTTAGAGCGTTGTTACAGAGCGGAATTATTCCCTAGTGATTTGCGCCTTCTCCCCTCATTCTAGCTGTACAGAGACTCATCTTTACTCATCAGAACCAGTGATGTTCTAAGTCAATTCTTAAAGTCGCTCGAGGGTAACTTGACCAGTCTAAACTCAAAAGAGTGCTTTCATGTCGGCTCCTGTTTGTTTTACGGGGGGTAAAACATTCGCTGGCATCTCGTGGCTAGTTACTTACTCTCAGCTTTCTCTTTTTCTCTAGAATATCTCTTGTGAGTGAGAACATACTCATCAGCTAAAACTGATGAGTATGTTCTCATACTCAGCTAAAACTGATGAGTAATCTCTTCTCTGAAGAGATTACTCATCAGGGGTCGCTCCCCTCACTCACCAGGATTTCGTAATCCTCTTATCTTATGTCGGTACTTAATCTCGAGTGAAAGTCAGGAGATAACTTGCGGTTAAGTGTTGTCATCTTCTCACATTTTTCCTTAATTAGTTTAACGTAAATTTTACAATGGCTGCAGAATTCGATCCGACAGAGTTTGTCAGCAATCCCTCGGTAGAGGAGCTTAAGACCTCTAGAGCAACTAAAGACCAACTTAAGTACATAGCTAAAGAATTTGGACTCTCATTCGCTAGCGATATCCTTAAGGAAGAGCTTATGGCACTGATTTTAGCCTATCTTCGGGATTTACCTTGCAGTGATACTAGTGAAGAAAACAAAGGCCAGGATCCACTGCTTCTTTTAGAAATAGAAAAGGTTAAATTGGAGGCTTTGCAGATAAAACTAGCATACGAAAAAGAAAGGGAAGAGAAAGAAAGAGAAGAAAGAGAAAGAGAAAGAGAAGAAAAAGAAAGAGAAAGAGCATACGAAAAAGAAAGGGAAGAGAAAGAAAGAGAAGAAAAAGAAAGGGAACGAAAACACCAATTAGCAATGCTACAGAGACAGTCGACTAATCCACCCCAAAACAAGGTCAGACTCACTAAATACTTGTCTCTCTTGCCTCAGTTCTCTGACAAAGACCCAGAAACTTTTTTCAAGGAATTCGAGTCCTCTGCTGAGCACTTTGAAGTTGCTAAAGAGGATTGGACATGGCTCTTAAAGCCAAAACTATCTGAAAAGGCCTTAACTATCCTAGCGGGACTAGAGAACACAGATTATGATTCGGTAAAAAAGGGGATTCTAGCCGCATATTGCATCACCAGTGAAGGGTACAGACAGACTTTTCGGAACTTAAACAAGTCTCTGCACCAGACTTATCTGGAGTTCGCATCAGACAAGCTTAGATCGCTAAAAAAGTGGCTCAGATCAGCCGCAGTTACTACCTTTGATCAACTTGTGAACTTAATAGCTTTAGAGGAGTTTAAAAGGAAAGTTCCCTATTCTGTAGTCTTGCACATCACCAGCAGAGACGAAACTGACTTGCTTAAAGCTGCTCAGATTGCAGATGTATTTTCACTAGTGCACCGTCAGGGTCCTTCAGGGGAGCGGAAACTAGAGAACAATGTGAAATCCGGTGCAGGTGAAAAAGGGTATGGTAAGCCAGTTGATAGTGATGCCAGGTCAACTCTGTTTTGTTCTTTTTGTAAAAAGCCTGGCCATCTCATAAGGAATTGTACAAATCCCAAATGCAAGGTAGCAAAGGCCTTCTCAAAACCTGTAGCTTCCTTTAACACCGTAAAAGAATCTACCTACACTGACCTTTTTACACCTTTTATGTCCCAAGGGTCAGTTTCATTTGCTACAAGGAGGCATCCTGTTAGAATTATAAGAGACACTGCCGGAGGACAATCCCTAATCTTAAAATCAGCAGTCCCCGGTATTGAGCAATGCTACACAGGTGAAAAGGTTTACTTGAAAGATTTTCATGATCCCTTCCCTATTCCTCTTGCTCGGGTATACCTTGATAGTCCTCTTGTTAAGGGACAGGTACTTGTAGGTGTTAGTAGTGATCAGTCCTTACCAGTGCCTGATGCTGAGTTTTTGTTGGCTAATGATTTGGCAGGTGGTTCGGTGTTCCCTCCACTCATAATTAGTGACTCCCCTTTGCAGTATAATCCCACGGGAGACCTTGAAAGGGAGCAACCTAATCTGTTCCCTGTTTGTGCTGTAACACGCGCTCAAGCCAAACTAAATGAACAGTCCCCTCCTCAACCATTGCCACCTAATAATAGTCCACACTCTTCAGGGAATCTCGGACCACTATTCACAAATAAAGTTCTCTTTGAAGCTCAGAAAGATGACTCGACCATATCAAAACTTCACTCTAGAGTCATTCCAAAAGACCAGATCACTCACTACCCTTCATATTACCTTCAAGATCAAATTCTTATGAGAGTATTTAAACCATCCAAATTACCAGACGAAGCGACTTGGGCTGAAGTTCACCAAATAGTTTTACCCATTATATTAAGAAGGCCAGTAATGGAGATCGCTCATGAAAGTTTTGCCGGACATTTAGGTATCACTAAGACCTGTGAGAGAATTTTGTCTGAGTTTTATTGGCCAGGAATGAGGAAAGATGTTGCCTCTTATGTTAACACTTGTCATACTTGTCAGGTTGTGGGGAAACCAAACCAAGCCATCTCACCTTACCCATTACAACCTATTCAAGTACCCTCAGAACCCTTCCAGAAAATTGTAATCGATGTTGTAGGACCACTACCAAGAACAAAGAAGGGAAATCGGTACATCTTGACAATCGTTGATCCAACTACTAGGTACCCTGATGCCTTTCCTCTTAAGAATATCACTTCGAAAACCATTGTGTCTAAATTCACCCACTTATTTACCACCTTTGGAATACCACAGGAAATTCAGAGTGATAAAGGCACAAATTTCACTAGTGATCTCTTTAAAACGGTGCTATCAGAACTCGGTATCACTCGGACTCTATCAACTGCTTACCACCCACAATCACAAGGAGCTTTAGAAAGATGTCATCAAACTCTTAAATCACTCTTACGTAAGTTTTGCTATGAACAGGACCAGGAATGGGATGAGGCCTTACCATTTATGTTGTTTGTGATCAGAGAAACGCCCAGTGAGTCCCTAGGTAGTTCTCCCTTTGAGCTCTTGTTTGGGAGGAAAGTGAGAGGACCTCTAAGAGTAGTCAAGGACAAACTACTTAATTCTACCTCCCATAAGCTTGTCTCGGTTACTAGATACCTTGATGACCTGAAAGCAACCCTCGCAAAAGTCCGTACCTTTGCCCAGAACAATCTTAAGCAAACCCAACAGGTCATGAAGACAAACTTTGATAAAAAAGAGTCAAGTAAGAGCATTTCAGGAAGGTGATCAGGTCCTAGCCTTCATTCCCATACCTGGTTCACCATTGCAAGCGAAGTACCATGGTCCTTATACCATCTTAAGGAAAGTGAGTGATACAAATTACATCATAGACACCCCTGATCATCGCAAGTCCACTCAGTCGATTCGTGTTAACTTACTAAAGTCTTATAAAAGACAAGCTCCTGCACCAGATTATAAGGATAACAATGTAACTTCTTGCTGTATGTTCACTACTACAGACCCTACAGACTTAAACATCTCGACAGACCTTACAGACTTAAACATTCAACCTACAGACAAAGGAAATAACTCCTACATCCTAAAACACCTGGATGAGTACTTGTCACACCTCTCCCCCTCACAAGCCCATGACATCACCTCAATCATTCAACGAGATTTGGAGGTTTTTGGTGACCATCCTCAGCAGTGCACCCTTTTATCTCATGACGTAGAGTTACTCCCAGGAACTTCTCCTCTCCGCCAGGCTCCTTACCGTCTCCATCCGCAGAAACGTGAGCAGATGAGGAAGGAGGTAGATTATCTACTCGAACAGGGGTTGGCCGTTCCCAGCTGCTCCCTGTGGGCGTCACCATGTCTACTTGTTCCCAAAGAGGGTGGACAACTATGCTTCTGCACCGACTATCGCAGAGTGAACGCTGTGACAGTGCCGGATGCCTACCCCTTGCCACGAGTGGATGATCTCATCGATGAGGTGGGACAGTCCAAATGTGTGACTAAGGTGGACCTTCTGAAAGGTTACTATCAAATACCTTTAACCAAACGAGCCCAACAAATCTCTGCCTTTATCACCCCTTTTGGACTCTTCCATTATCTGGTCGCCCCATTTGGAATGCGAAATTGCCCTGCCACTTTTCAACGAGCTATGCACCAGTTAGTTCAAGGCCTTGACCATGTGTCCGTATATTTAGACGATGTCCTTCTCTTTTCAAATAGCTGGGAGCAACACCTCCACCAGATTAAGGAACTGCTCCACAGACTGCGGGAGGCGAGACTTACAGTTAAGCTGGAGAAGTCTACGTTTGGTGGTGCTACAGTGACCTACTTGGGACACCAGGTGGGCCATGGTTGCGTACGACCGAAAACCGCCAATGTAGCAGCAGTCCTGCAGTACCCACGGCCCACTAACAAAAGGGAGATACGGCGCTTCCTTGGAATGGCGGGCTTCTACAGACGTTTCTGCCTCAACTTTGCGAGGACTGCTGCCCCATTAACGAGATTTACTGGTGGGAGCGTGAGGTATGAATGGACGCAGGACTGCCAAAGCTCCTTTGACCAACTCAAGAATCTGCTGGCCCAGGGTCCGGTCTTACGAGCCCCAGACTTCTTAAAGCCATTCGCCTTGCAAACTGATGCCAGTGACATCGCATCAGGTGCAGTCTTGCTGCAGGAAAACAACGGCATTCTACATCCGGTGGCCTACCATTCTGTAAAGTTCGACAAACATCAAAAGAACTACAGCACCATAGAAAAGGAGCTATATGCCATCGTAAACGCCATCAGGAAGTTTGAGTGTTACCTGCAGGCCGGACACCAACCACTACAGGTATATACGGACCATAATCCTTTGGCGTTCCTACAACGCAACAAGTTCACAAACCAGAGACTTCTTAGATGGTCCCTATTTCTACAGCCTTATAATGTGACCATTATACACATCAAAGGATCCCATAACTGCACTGCTGACGCCCTCTCTCGCATCTGACTGTCGGAATCTTCAACGAGGGCCTCATCTTCTCTCCGACTTCACCCAGTTACGTCGTCTTAAGGAGGGAGGTATCATGGCCCTCGCCTCATTCACCACTTCTCGGGAAATCATCGACGATCGAGGCTCCAACACAGTCGAACACAGGTGCCAATGCTCCGAGCCTCCCTTTCTGACTGAGTTAGACGAGGTGTTGTGGGACCTTCTCATTCACTCTAGAGTCAGTCTCGACCAAGCAGCCAAGGCTCAACACTCTCCTGAGGGACTCTGGGTGCAAGGTCTCGTGAGTACTTAGAACTATCAACGAGGGAGTGAACACAATATTAAACCACCTTTTTCACCTACACTTACCTATACATTTAAAGTTTACACTTTTTTGTTTTGTTGTGACGGATACTCGCTGGGTATTTTATTGGTGTCATTTATGCTATTTACAAGTGGGTTTACTGACGGAGTTGTCTAATCAATGCTCACTTCGGGTGATTGGAAAGCTACTTTGTTTTTTTTGTCAACGGTTTGTCCTCTGGGTGGTCGACCTTGTTTATTTAAGACGACCTCCCTGGGCGAACCGTGTTAACTAGTGTTAAGTTTTTGTGTAAATATGTGTTAAGTTAATAATAAGACCTAAAGTTTCTTCGAGTTTTCTATCATCCTGTGTAGTGATCGGGTAGTCCACCTAATATCTCTTGCCCTTAGACCTTTCACTATCCGGCTCATTACAATATATATATATATATATATATATATATATATATATATATATATATATATATATATATATATATATATATATATATATATATAATATATATATATATATATATATATATATATATATATATATATATATATATATATATATATATATATATATATATATATATATATAAATATTTGAAGTTAATTCCACTTATAGTCTGTTCATCACATAGGGCCATCTTTTCGGTGCCTTGAATGTTTTCTAGTAATAAATCTTGTCCAGTTAATGGGGTGCTTTCGAAGCTAGTATTCCGGTAGATGTCGCCACCATTGGGACAAACACATTCCCCGCGCTATTTAAAAAGCATATTTTTCTTTGTTAAATATCTACACTGTTGTGTAAAACTGTGAATGACAGTAATGTCATATACCGTAATATAAATAGTACAAATAGAACACGTGTATATATAACCTAGCGTGAATTGTTTATATTTATCATAAACGGAAATTAAAATATCATTGATGGCATATGGTGGCAACCCGCCATTTCAGTTGTCCTATATTATTTAATTTCTGCTACATTTAGTGCAAGTTAGGTTCTTAATACATAGTTTGTTCAGACTGTAAATTACGCCTAGTGGGTATTTTGACTCATTCAGGCTCTATGTGGGCAGAAATTTGATATTGAGTAAATACTGGGACTCAATATTTTGCTCACTCCCTTCACCCATGCACACAAGACAGTCCAGTGTTTAAGTTTTTTCACGAGATTTGTTTTCAAATCAAACTCACGAGGACTAATGTTTAAAATAATACATTTTAGACTACTCAAGGTCTGGTTAGGTTAGCTAAAGTAAGAGACTGTGATTGATTTGGAGGGACTGAGGGGGCAACGCCACGAACTTCTCAAACCGTGGCACACGGGTCTTGTGGTGTGCATGGGTGAAGGGAGTGAGCAAAATGCTGAGTCCCAGTATTTACTCAACATTAAATTTCTGCCCACATAGAGACTGAATGAGTCAAGATACCCACTAGGCGTAATTTACAGTCTGAACAAACTATGTATTAAGAACCTAACTTGCACTAAATGTAGCAGAAATTAAATAATATAGGACCACTGAAATGGCAGGTTGCCATCACATGCCATCAATGATATTTTAATTTCCGTTTATGATAAATATAAACAATTCACGCTACGTTTTATATACGTGTTCTATTTGTATTATTTATATTACGGTATATGACATTACTATGATTCACAGTTTCACACAACAGTGTAGATATTTAACAAATAAAAATATGCTTTTTACATAGCGCGGGGAATGTGTTTATCCCGATGGTGGCGACATCTACCGGAATACTAAGCTTTTCAGAAGCACCCCACTGTTTCCTACCGGAGCCCTTGCTTCTGTATACTCGCCACTTTTTTTCTCTCGCCGAAACAAAGTTGTGAGCAGAGTTTCTCACGCGATACAGACCACTTATTCTTCTCTTTTCACTTTGACTTGGCCTAATATTATCGCCTCTCCATCTTGAATGCTAAGCTGTCAGTAACTAAATAATAGCACTATGATACGTTGCTAGTAATGAAAATTGTCAATGAAAGGATATATGACTACAAAATTGTTATTCTGCCACTTAGCTGTGTAATATAAGATGCAAAAGGAAAAAAAAATCTGGGACAGGTTATAATGAAGGGAAAAAATGAGAATATAGACGGACAAGTAATATCACTGTGTATTGTTCTTTCTTCAACAAAGCTTTGAACTACCAACTCAGCACTGGACAGCAGGCTTTTACTCAGTGTGGAACTCTGCCCACGATTTCCTTGTATTTGTTGTGAAAATTAGAGGGTTGGCAGATACTATTGCTCAAAAGTGTACATATACAGTATATGAACGACCTAAATATTACAGTGTGATTTATTATTATTATTTTTTTTTTTGGGGGGGGGAAGGGGGGATTCTTACAACCGCTAGATGATTTTATTCACCTTTGGAGATTTTTTAAATCCAGTGGTGAAAAATAGCCTTCATCAACTCTTTGACAGCGAAAACACCTTCCAAAACTCATTTTAATTCTTTGTTTTTTCTCGATTAAAATTTGAGACGTTATACGGGTCTGAAGGTGGTAAGATCTCGTCTATGATTACGTATACGTCGTTGTTAAAGCTGTTTAAATGACACACAAGCGCGTAAGAGGGTGTCCCATGCAAAATTAGTAAAGAAAAAGAATCTATTTACTCTCGTAAGGAAATGGAAACTCGACACAAATGACAGTACACTTTAAATACAAAGGGGAATTTGGAATAACAGATAATAACAGAGATTTACGCATATCTGTGGCCGTGGTGTACGTGGTGCACGTGCCCATTGCCCTAATTCCCATCAGCCAAGTGTGGGTACAATCAAAATTACTCTGGGAAGGGAGCGGAAAGGGTTTCAGCCGTGGAATCTTCTTTTGATGATCCTGAGTCAGGTATTTGGCCAAATTTTCCGAGGACAGGCAATTCGTGCATCATGGATTTTTCACGTCATTTTTTATTTCATTGTCCATGAAGGAGTACCTGGGCACAGGATTACCAGAAACTCTCCCTACACTGGCTTCACCGCCCATCCTGTGACAAGAGCACACATGATGGAATGGTATCCTGTTGAAGTCGGAGAATTATACGTGTGGCAAGGTCTGACCGTACTGATGGCACACATAAAAAGGCATGCCATAAAGGACTATTGGATCATGGACGACCTTACAGCCACACCTGTCTTGGGAGGTACATGGCACATTACAGAGTACTTTGCCATATTATGGTTCCTGTACTTTTCCCCCAGCGTGGGACCCGTACACACTGACAGGGTGTGGAAAATTCGCCCAATTCTGACCATGCTAAATGGTTCTTCCACCATTTTTTTTTTTTTTTGGCCTTTCCATAAAGCGGTGGCGGATGAGTTGCATGTATTGTTCTGGGGTTGACTGGCATTTATCCATTGCACATCGTCCAACGTCATCGCTTATGCATCACAGTCTTTGTTGCTTGTGACTGTAAGATTGGATATATGCTGGACTTTGCATTTATCGCCCATCTCTCGAGACGTTAATGTAACCGCCTGCGTTTCTCCTTGTATAATGTAACTGCCAAGTTTCTCCTTGAAGATGGGACAGGAACCAGCGGTGCTGTCAAGCCAAGTAGGAAGCATTACCCTATTTTCCCTGCCAAGACCGAGAATGGTGCTTTACTCATCGAGAAATGTGGTAACATGTCGGTCATCCACTGGCATGACAGGCGGGATGTGCTGCAGGTTGTAGAAGAAGGCGTTCCTACACTTTTCTGCTGTCACACTTATGAATGCATTCATACTGTTCAGACAGGTTGTTGGCATAACTGCTGCACCAAGGACATAGTGCTGCAGTAATGCCTGACTGGGTCACCCAGACAGACTACCTCACTTGTCACCACATGGTGAACCTGGGCACCTGCAGGTTAAAAACTGTACAGACAGTGCCATGTGTGCTTGAACTGTCAGTGACGGCAGCAGGTTCAGAAGGAAATGCAGTACCAGTGCTGTGAGTTAAAGGAGACTTCTTCAATCACTGTTGTGTTGGAAAGTGTACATAGTGTATATAGTGATCTTAATACATACGAATTTACATTATAGTTGATAATATGAAAAAAAAGGTATGGTCTTGAGAAAACACGATGTGGTTGCAGTGCAAGTAAACTTGCAATACAAGTGCAAATGTGTGTTATGGCAATACAGTGGAATATACATGCAAATTGGATTTGTGATATTAAACTAGTAATTACCTTGTGTTATTCCTCAAGTGCACTAAGATATTACCCTAGAAAGTGATTTTACCACAAAAAATTAGAGTATATGGAAAAGTACGGGTGTAAGGAAATGATCTCAGAATGTGGTGGATGAACTCGCAATACAAGTGCCAGAAAGTAATTATCTTCAGGTTACAGTGCAAGTGAACTGTATTACAAGTGCAAATATGTGCTATGTTACTATTGTGTATTATCAGCGCACACTGGGTTTGTTGTAATACTTTTTTTTTTTTTCTGCACATTAGCAACCTTTCCTTTAATTTTCTTTCGGCTGAACGCCGCCTCTCTTCCTCTAAACCTCACCTTCTGCCCAGTACTGAGACTCTGCTGTCTAAGGCAACTTAAAGCAAACCCTTCCCGATATCCTCCTACTTTCTCTATATTCACTTCAAACCAAAAAGTTGCTGTTGTGTATAGTATATGTACAGACGTCGGAATAAGTTCGTTTCCTTTTCCGTGGACTAAAGTGTTTGTAACACTGCTCGATGGAGAGATATCCCCTCCTCCTTCCCTCCTCATAGTCCCACACTCCCACCCAACCCCACCACTTTTCTCTCCGACCCCATAACCCCACCCGGTACCCTCCATACTCTCACTCACAGCCAGCTAGGGGTTTCTGTACTTCATGCACCATCTAAATTACGTGTAGTTCGAACAACTGATAAAGAAATAGTACAATATAAATCATTAACCAAGTTAGGAAAAGGTTTACTACACTGTGTGTGTGTGTGTGTGTGTGTGTGTGTGTGTGTGTGTGTGTGTGTGTGTGTGTGTGTGTGTGAGAGAGAGAGAGAAAAGAAAGAGAGAGAGATAGTTAAAAGACAGAGAGCAACAGGCGGAGAGGGAGAGTGAGTGGAAAAATGAGAAATGAGAGGGCAGTTACGGAGAAAATAAAAAGAGGAGAGGCAAGGAGAGAAGAACGAGAGTTAAGAAAAGAGACAGAGAGTAAGAAGAGACAGTGAGAGGTGAAATGAGATACAAGCAGTGTGAAAAGGAAAGAGAAAAGGGGGATGTGAATAGAAAGGCCGGGAGACAGGGAAGGAGAAACAAAAGGGGAGACAGCTGAGAGAAAATGGGAATGGAGCAAACACAGACAAAAGGAGAAAGTGGGAAAGACAGCTGTGGAACGGAATACTGAGAACGATAATGAGAAAAATTTGAAAAGGAGGCAAGGTAACAGGGAGGAGGAAGAAAGTGTGTTATTCTGGCAAGGACGCAGGGAAAGAACTAAGCAGGATAAGACGAAAGCATTGAGGCTGAGTAGAACGAATGTTACAGTCAAGTAAAAGGGGAGGGAAAGAAACAGAGAAAGTGGAGAAATTTGCGGAGAGAAAGTAGAGATTAAGGGTGGGAACAAAATAGGTTAATTTTTATGGCAAGAAAGAGGAGGGGGATTGTAAGAAGGGAAGACAAGGGGAGGGAGAAGGAGGGAGGAAGGGAGGGAAAGAGAGTGGGAAGAGCGGAATGAAAGAAGAGATTTCGAGTGACAAGGAGAGACGGAGAGAGGAGAGAGAAAAAGAAGCATGCAGTTATTGCTGGATAAAGAAAGCAGTGAAGGAAATGGATTTAGTACAAATAAAGAAATGCAGAAAGAGTAATGGAGGATGAAAGGTAACACATTTGACAGATGAAAAAAAAGTAAGACAAAGTTGTGACACAGGGAGGGAGAAAGAAGAGTGAGGTAAGGAGGGAGTGACAGAGGGAGAGACAGACGAAGGAAAGGCGAGAGGGAGGAAGGTAGGGACTGAGCAGACAGCTATAAAGAAAGAGGAAGGAGGGAAAAGGAAACAGGGGATGAGACAAAGGATCCAGAGAGAGAGGGGGGGGGGGAGAGGGGCAGTACACAGACAGGCACAGACGGATAGGTCGACAAATATTCAGAAAGTGTGTGTGTGTGTGTGTGTGTGTGTGTGTGTGTGTGTGTGTGTGTGTGTGTGTGTGTGTGTGTGTGTGTGCTTGCATCCGTCCCTGTGTCTCTTCTATAACATTGTTTCATTCTTTCACCTGAGTGTTTTCCTCTTCTCTGCTTCAGTTTCTCCTCTCACTCACTTTTTTTTTTTTTTTTTCAGTAATTCTCCTGATTGTTCTCACCATTCCAAGTCTCTCTCTCTCTCTCTCTCTCTCTCTCTCTCTCTCTCTCTCTCTCTCTCGAGGAATAAAGAGATTGTTCTCACAGTCTATATCTCCTTAATACGGCCACTTCCTGAGTAGCTGTGGAATTTTGGTTGCTTGAAAAAGACATACGTCGACTTAAAAAGAGTTCAACAGACTAAGGTATCAGGTTCGCCTGAGGGCTGTGGCACTTTTTTAGTAGAAACTCGTAGACTACGAGGTCAGCTCATTAAAGTGTTTAAAATCTGAATGGGTTTCAGAATCATTACATACAAAGTTGCTTACTCTTAACACGGACTCGGCACACAACCATGGTTGGAAGCTGTAACTGAGAAAATTTTCCGGCGGAATTACGTGAAAACTTTTTCACGTGCAAGATCTGCTCCACGTGGAACTGACTCAACATGGACGTTGTTAACACTATAGTAGAGAAGTTTAAGTGATTCATCGGCAGGATCTTACACTAGAATAAATGTGAACTGGATATGCATTCCCAGACAAACAAGACGTATCTCCACGGTATGGCCTGCATAGTCATTACGATCCTAACTTTTCCTTGTAACTCCTGTGTGTGTGTGTGTGTGTGTGTGTGTGTGTGTGTGTGTAAAAGAGGTGTCTACTATCGCAACATTTAATTACAGCAGATTTATTCTCTCTCTCTCTCTCTCTCTCTCTCTCTCTCTCTCTCTCTCTGTGTGTGTGTGTGTGTGTGTGTGTGTGTGTGTGTGTAAAAGCCGTGTCTATTATCACAACATTTAATTACAGCAGATTTATTCTCTCTCTCTCTCTCTCTCTCTCTCTCTCTCTCTCTCTCTCTCTCTCTCTCTCTCTCTCTCTCTCTCTCTCTCTCTCTCTCTCTCTCACACACACACACACACACACACACACACACACACACACACACACACACACACACAGTGTAGTAAACCTTTTTCTAGCTTGGTTTATGATATATACTTTACTATTCCTTCATTAGTTGTTCGGACTACACGTAATTAGAGAGGTGCTTGAAGTACAGAAACCCCTAGCTGGCTGTGAGCAAGAGTATGGAGGGTACCGGGTGGGGTTATGGGGTCGGAGAGAAAAGTGGGGGGATTGGGAGGGAGTGTGAGACTATGAGGAGGAGAGGAGGAGGGGATACCTCTCCATCGAGCAGTGTTACAAACACGGAAAAGGAAACGAACTTATTCCGACGTCTGTACATAACAACATATCGTGCACCCATGTTCCTGTACTTCAGTCTTCTGAATTCTCTAGTGGCTTCGGCTATCCCATCATTCTCTGACTAAGTATATCTGTGCTGTTTGCTTATCCGCTATTTCTGCTGCTGATGACAAATTCTCTGACAATCTTATTTCTAAGATGGAACATCATGTCTATTTCTTCTTTCCCTGAAGTCTCCATTCTAGGTGATTTCGGTTTTCACTACCACCGTTGGCTCTCCTATCACTGATCCACCTGGAGAACAAGGCTACATTTTTTCCATCCTTAATGACCTGGAGCAGCTTGAACAGCACCCAACCTATATCGCTAACAGTCTTATAGAGAGTCCCAACATACCTGATCATTTCATTACAGCTAATCCTTCTGCTTATATGTTTTCTCTCCATTGGGCTCCTCTGATTGCAGTCTTATTACCTTAACTGTCCTGTCACCTCAGTAAGGCTTGTGAACCATCCCAGTAAGTGGCGACTTTGGCATTTTGGAAGTTCCGATTGGTAGGAAGTCAGACAGTTCATATTTTTTTCCCCCTGGAATGATTATGCTTCCATGGCCGAGAATCATCTGAGTGTACCTCACGCATTACAGAGGTTATTCTCTCAGGCATGGAAACGGACATTTCTCTCTTTTATCCTGTTACTAATACCAAAAAAAAAAAAAAAATACTTTGTTTCATTACGCCTGTTCAAATGCTGTCCACATCAAGGAGAGGGCCTTCAAAGGTATCGGAGCCAACCCATCCTTGAATCTCATCTAATATACTATAGCACCAGCCGTGTGTGTGTGTGTGTGTGTGTGTGTATTTTGGGCAGCCGAAACTGCACATTCAAATCGCACCAAAATTGGCACAAACATCGCAAAAAATTCTCTGACGTGAAAAAACTTGGTCCCATCACGATTGAAAAACTTTTACTATGTTTAATGAGCAATCACATTTTGACCAAAAAACGCTGCTCCTGGCGCCCGTCATAGGATCTCCGTAGAATTTTTTGCCCATAGCTACAGCAGCGCGAGAGCCCTTCGCAGGGGCAAGTGCAAGGGGCCCGAAGGGCCCACGAGAACTTCTCATTTATGTTTCTGGCTGGAAGCGTGTCGAGTCCGTACATCACTCTGGTAAATATAATATCAGTCGTAGTAATGTAGATTCCTCCTGCTCCTTCCAATGCTTGCCAAAAACTTTTCTAACAGCTTTGCATCATCATCCTTTCCTCCTATTTTCCACTCTGACGACTCTGTAACTGTTTCATCTATTGAAAAAAAATGAACTTTTTGCTCAGACTTTCTCCTTCATTTCCACCATAGACGATTCTAGTACTGTTCCTCCATCACTTCCTGTCTCTTACTTCCTCATGGCTGACAAAATTTCTTCAGTTGAAATGTTTTCTGCTATCAGTGGCGTTAATGCTGACTAGGCATATGGTCCTGATGGAGTGCTGATGGGGTTCCTCCAGTTGTCCTCAAGTGCTGTGCTTCTATGCTTACATCCTGCCTAAGTAAATTCTGTCGCCTTTGCCTGTCAACTTGTACCTTTCCTTCTTGCTGGAAAATTGCCTTTATGGAAAGGTGATCATTTCCAGTCCTATCGGCCTATTTATTTTCTTTAATCCAAGGAAGAAGGAACCAAAGGCCAGAAACGTGTAAATTTTCCCTCCAAGAAAAGAAAACACAAGAGGGCCAAATTCAAGAACTGTTTGAATGCGCGTGAATATGCGTGCATATATATATATATATATATATATATATATATATATATATATATATATATATATATATATATATATATATATATATATATACATTCTCTCTCTCTCTCTCTCTCTCTCTCTCTCTCTCTCTCTATATATATATATATATATATATATATATATATATATATATATATATATATATATATATATATATACAAGTATGTACACCAAATAGAACCTATTCACCTGAATTTATTTTATTATAATTGCTGTTTCCATACGATTTAATTATGTTTCTGCGAGACCTCTTAGGTTCCACATTTCCTTTATTACCGGTAACCTTTTTAGCTAGTGGACGCCCTACCTAGTTTAAATGAACCATCTCATGGCAGCCTGATCTAAACGATGAAAATGTCGTCACAGTGGTGGAATGAAGGCTTTTGTGTTTAGATCTGAAATCGCAAATTGGGATGCAGACTCGATATTTTTGATAATGATTTTTGAAGTACGTGATGACAGTGGAAAGAATTGGGCTTTCCCCATGTGGCTGCTGACTGCGTTATGTTATATGGGATGCAATTAACCATATCTAATAATCACAGATTCCATAAATGACCTCCCTCTTCATTAATTAGGGGTTTGCATTTCACGCCGCGATATTTTTTCGAAAAACACTGTCCTTTGTCTGAGGTTATAAAAGTGAGATTTTGATTACCGAATGTGCGATGTGTGATGATAAGGGCGAGAGAGAGAGAGAGAAGGGCTCGTCGTATAAGTAATTGGGAGAGGTGGAAGAACACGTCAGAGATTTTTCCTTTTTTTTTTTTTTTTGGAGGGCGGTGATCTGAGTAGAAGAATTAGGTACAAACAGTGAATGACTGATTTGGATATATTGGGATACCAGGGAAAAAGGATAAGCAATGTTATTTGAAGGACATATGTCAAGGAAGAAATTAGTTGGAGAAGTGATGTTTGGGATGGAACTGGCAAGAAATTCGTGAAAGGATGGAGACTGTCTGATCAAAACGATTAGTATGTAAGGCGAATTGAGTGGTAAAATGGAGAGAGAAGATTTATACAAGAACTTAGAGAGAACGAATTGCAAAGTTGAAAAAATAGATATGAGAATAACGTAGAGGAGAGACAGAGATGTATATATATATATATATATATATATATATATATATATATATATATATATATATATGTATGTATGTATGTATGTATGTATGTGTATATACACGTACTGTAAAGAGAGAGAGAGAGAGAGAGAGAGAGAGAGTCACACCGTTGCCTGATAAAACAGCCGTGAAAGAGGGAAAGAGAGAGACAAAGCAGAACACTTATTCGCATTTACAGAAGACGATGAGGAGGAGCAAATGACAGAGAAGAGAGGATGGGAAAATGACGGTAATGGTGAGGGAAGAAAAAAGTGCGTAGAATAATTACTATCAAAGAATGCAAAAGAGATAATAGACCAAAGAGAGGAAAAATGATAAGATAATCAATATAAGGAAAAATTAAGATACATTGGAAGAATCATCATCATCATCATCCGTACCTCCTTTCCCACCCAAGGGCAAGGTGAGGAGTAGCAATGTCCAGACAGGCCAAAATTGCACAGTCCAATAGGCCACGCTTCCATTCACTCATCATTCAAGCCCCCGGAATCCTGGCTCTATCGGATACGCCAAAAACATTCACTACGTTCTGTAGCTTCACATAATCATATCCGACAGAGTCAATCCATAGACGTTGCCACGTTAAAAAGCGGTGCCAAAAATCCTTGATCATGCATATCTCCTCACAAAATTCATCCAGCCAGCTCGATCTCCTGTCAGTTCCCTAGCCTCAACTGACTTCCAAACCTCTCTTCCTCACACATTCATCCACCATATCTCTCCACCTTCTCCTTGGCCTACCTCGCCTCCTCCCTTCTTCTGAATTCACTCAGATATACTCTTCTTCACCACTACTGTTATCAATTCTCTCCACATGACCTTACCTTATCAGTATACTCACTTCAATTCTGGTGTCCACCGACTTCCTCACTCCTCATCTTTCAATAATCACCTTACTTCGTATCCTATCCACCCTCTGTACTCCACATACATTCCTCAGCAGTCCCATCTCCACTGCTCTTACTCTTGACCTTTCAATTTCATGCCACATCATAGTATCACATCCATACATCAAAGTTGGCACTAGCACTGCTTCATGTAAGCCTCTGTGCAGCTGCAACACTCTGCCTCTGTTTCTTATCAAGGCCTTCATTGCACCAGCTACTTTTCTTCCTTAGTTACTCTACTTTCAACTTTTTTTGCACATTTTCCTCTCTTTTCTATTACTGTACCCAGGTATTTGAACTCTCTCACCAATTCCAGTCTCTCTCCATTCACTGTTACATTGCACTGGGAGTCACATTCTTTCTCAATAACCATCATTTTACTCTTTTCTACATTTACTCTCAAGGCAATGACGCTTACAAACATCAGCAAACTTCTGCACTAGCCTACCAAGTTCTTGTCCGGCACTTCTGCAAGCAGTACTGCATCATCAGCATACAACAAATTTGAGATATATTCCATCCATCACCATTCATTACCAATGCCAACCCTTTCTCCATTACTCGTGTTTTCACTTCTCTCATCACCCCATCCATATATACATTGAACAACCATGGAGACATCACACAACCTTGTCGCACGCCCACATTGATTGGGACCCATTCACTTAGATGCCCATTAACTTGACACATCTTCACTACCATCATAAAAACTCTTCACAGCACCTAGCAGCTTACCCTCTACATCGTACATGTGCAAAACTTTCCACAATCCTTCTCTGTCCAGTTTGTCATATGCTTTTTCCAGATCCATGAATGCCATAAACACCTTATGGTCCTTCTCAGAAGCCTTCTCTACTATGTCTCACTGCAAATATTTGGTCCACACATCCTCTGCCACTCCTAAAGCCACCCTGTTCATCACACACTAGGACTTCTGATATCTCTCTTACTTTCTCTATAATACCCTTCCATATACCTTCCCTACCACACTCAGTAAGCTTATGCCACGATAATTCTTACACTCACTTCGTTCACCTTTACTTTTGTACAGGGGTACAATCACAGCCTTTTTCCACTCTCGCAGGCACAGTTTCACTCATCCATGCCTTCTCTTACATATCTCCCACAAGCACTTCATTCCATTCTCGCCACTACATTTAAGCATCTCTGCATACACCTCATCAATCCCAGCTGTTTTCCCATTTTTTCAGCTGCTTCACAGCACTCTTCACCTGTGCGAGTGTCACGTCTCCTGGCACTGCATTCCTTCTCTGCACCCCCCCAAAACCAATCATGTTTACAGCTGCTCTGTCTCTCTCTATCCCCATTCATCAGGCTTTCAAAATATTCTTTACATCTGGTCCTTACTTCATCTCCATGGGTTAATAATCTTCCACCTGCATCCTTCACACCATCCCATTTCTTACCTCTTTCACTTCTACATTTCAGCACCTCTTTCAAGAATAACTTTCTATTTTCAGAGAAATCTGCATTCATTTTTCTTCCTAGATCCTCATTTACCTCCTTCTTTTTCCTCTTCACTAGTCTCTTTGTTGTGCTTCTTGCTCTCAACATATTCAGTCTTACTTCAACTGAATCCCTATCCTGTAACCACTTTAGCCACTTTCTTCCTCTTTTCCTCCTCCACCCTGCTTCTCTCTTTACCTCTTTTATCCCACCACATGCCGTACCTTTCTTCTTTGTTTGTACTCCTGCCACACCACTTACTGGCTTAGCATTCCTAACTAAGTTAATCCCTATATGCATTCCACAGTCTGTCCAGATCCATTTCATTCCAATTCAGTAATTCTAACTCTGTCCTCTACTTTGGTCCTGTATTCATATGCCATTTCTTTGATCCTCAGCATCTCAACTTTCTGTCTTTCTCCCTGACTGCATCTCTCTCTCTCCGATCCACCTCACTCCTTTCAGCTTGATCTTGTATACCACAATATATATGATCTGACAGACCTCCACATCGTCCTCTCACAGCCCTCGTATCAGAAACCATTCCCATCATCGACCTCTCTACAAGCACGTAATCACTCAGGGCTTCTTTCAATCCGATCCCCATTCCCTCTATACCATGTATATTTATGTGCATCTCTGTGTTTGACACATATCCTTCAGTCCTTTCCTATTATCATTTTCTCCTGGTACTCCATAGCAACCCATTATGTCATCCTCAGGACCAGTATCTACTCTTCCCATTCATATCCCCCATCACAATCACTTTATAGCCCTTGGACATTTCTCCCACTACTTCTCCCAGTTCATCCCAAAACCTGTCTTTCTCTCTCACTCCTGTCCTCACACGGTGCATATGCTACATGCACTGCCACTTTCACCTTCTCAAACTTGAACTTGGCATACATACACCGCGAGCTGACACATTTGTAGTCTCCTCATTCCACTCTGCCACACCTCATTCATCAACAAAGCAACTCTTTCCTTTGCATCTTCCTCGCCCATTCATTCTCGATCTTACACATTTCACACTCCTCCCACTCCTCCACCTCGCACCCTTTCATCTTCGTTTCACACAGTGCCATCACAGCATATCTTGCACTCTTGAACACATTCACCACTTCCACCCTCTTGCTCTCCTCATTCATATCTCTCACATTCCACTTGGCCACGAGAGTCTATCCATTTGGTTGGGGCCCTGGGCAGGTATTGGGCCCTCTGGAGGCTCTCTGAAACAACTGCCATGATTGCTGATTTTGGATAGGGGAATCTGGGGGACACTTAACCCTGCCAGAAACCCCGGTTATATGGTTACCACCTGTTAGTAAATGGTTTCCTGGGTACAGGTGGAAACCATTTGGTTTTGTCACTCAGTGTACAGATCATATGGCACCCTCTATATTGAGTGAGTGGATGATGGGCTCCCCAACCTACCACACATTGGAAGAAAAACAGGAAAAAATTGGAGAATATTTGGGTTTTGCCAGAATATAATATTACTGACGGGTGAAGTACACACGGAAAAGTCTCATTGTAGCCAGAAAAATATAAGTCGTCACACTGAATGGATTGTGGGCTATATAATTATTTCTGCTGCTGTGCATTAGTTTGTTTATCTTATTATATTTTACTTCTTTCAGGTTTAATATTACGCTTAACAGTGTATTACAAGTTAAAGAGAACAAAAAGAGATCTGAAGACTGGGAAGTGTGAATGGGTTTATTGTAGACCCTTTTGCTAGGATGTATTAAAACTATATGATTATGAAGGAACTTTAGGTGTTCAGAGACAATAATTAAATAAGGTGGATGTTGTTGAACTGGAATGAATAATGAGAACAGTATATAATTACTCATGTGTGATAACTTTTCATGTTCCATTATTATATTCAGTTGATCGGTGGCTTTTCGAACTAGAGGAGTTAAATACAACATGGAACAATCCATTCACTACTGCAATCTTTTTTAACTTTTAATATAATTGCTCGAATGCTCCATCTACGAAAATTAAATGTAAGTTATCAACGAAGAAGCTGACATTCTCCCTATGAACCAGATAGATAGATAGATAGATAGAGAGAGAGAGAGAGAGAGAGAGAGAGAGAGAGAGAGAGAGAGAGAGAGAGAGAGAGAGAGAAGAAGAAGAAGAAGAAGAAGAAAAGGTGAAAAAAAGAAAACGTAAATGGATAAAACAACACAGACAAAAAGTTACTTTAGAAATTGTGTAGTATTTTGGTGGGGAAGTAGGATTGAAAAATGAAAGAGTTAGCCGGAGACAGTTTCTGTCCCGGCCACTACAAACTAAATTAAAATATATCATTTGCAGAATGGAAATAGAGGATATCAAGTGTTCGTGGGTCCCTCGGGCCCCTCGGGTACCTTACTCCTGCGGGAGGGCTCTCGCGTTTATGTGCTGTTCTAGTGTAACGTTGTCACTTGGATTTTTTGCAGCTAACCAATTGATCGTGTTATTTGCAGCTTCGGTAATGGAATCAAAGTTGTCCGAACGCAAGTCCAAAATGCTTTAGTTGTACCTGTGGGCAAAAAAT